>NC_079193.1:195360056-195635056 GCF_029499605.1 Hyla sarda | reverse complement strand
AATAAAACCAAAGGGAAACAATATGGAGTCAAACCAATGCATACCCCAACACACGCTTCACTACAAGGTGTTTTGGGGTCATGGGATGTACCCCTTATTTTTATCTCATGTTTTATGACTCTGCTAAAAAAGGTGAGCAGTATTCAAGTAAAAGTATCCATTTTCTCCATTTTTAGACAACAAAATTGACTACAGAAAAATAATCTGCTAGAGAGAAATTCTCTTTTTGTGATCCTAGACACTTTTTCTGTAGCATAGTAAACCTTCAAAAGTAAAATGTGAATAATAGAGCAACATTTTGGCTTGTGTGATGTATTGGCACTCTGACCTCCATTATGGTGAAACATTGAGATTTTAATGTCTTGTTCTGCTTGTGGGATTTATTTTGTGACAGGGGATGATATAGTCTTGAAAACACTGTAGTTCATTTTGCACAGACCCATATGATGGCTTGTTTTTTGCTCCACCAATTTTACTTTGTAATGACATCAGTCATTTTACCCAAAAATCTATGGCTTCCGTTTCTGCGCAGTGCATTTTCAGTTAAAATAACACATTATATTTAGAGATGAGCGAACTTTTGAAAAAATAGATTCGGCCGATTTTCCGAAAAAATTAGTTTTAGACCATATTTATTCACGGCAAATCGCTATTAAAAACGGCTATTTCTGGCCTACAGAGAGCCTCAATAGGGGTGTAGAGCACTTTTCCTTGGCCACACACGCATAGGAAGTGTGCTGTTAGTAAAATAATGCTGTTATTCAGTATGACATGCAGATTACAGGCATTGCTATTAGAATCACTGCTGCAGAGCGTCGATGTGGCAGCAGGGAGACCATATGGTGTCAAAATTGGATAGAAAAAAAGAGATGTTTTATCTAATTTTGATTTAATTTAATTTGAAATTATTTAAATTTTTTGAGTACCTATTCTGGTGAGCATCAAGCTGGAGGTCCTCTGCCAGGCAAGATACCAACTGTTCCAGCCCATGCCGCTCAGCCCCCCCTGACTATGAAAGTGCGAATGTTTCATTTAATCAGTTATGGTTCATTATTATCACTTCAGGCTGTTTCATTGTATTCTTGTGATAATTCCACAGGTAATATGACGTAGACGACCTCAGTAGAAGACCTCAGTCTTGAAAAGATTACATCAATTTTTTTTATTTATTTTTTTATTTAAATTTAAGTTTTAATGTCCCGGTGTTTACTTTGAACTAATACTATATGGCCATAAAACCCAATCTAACAAGAAGTCACATGGCGGCACAATGACAGAGCCTAGAGGTGGCAGCAGCATGAAGATACCATAATCTGACAGAATGACACAGCCTGGAATTGGCGTCAGCACAAAGAGACCATATAGAGGCAGAACGACCCAGTCTGGAGGTGGCAACAGCCTGACAAGACCATAGGGCCTCACTATAGAGAAGATTAAAGATATTTTTGAAATTTTAAATTGAAGATTTTAGATATATCAACATTTTTAAGATTAATTTAAGGTGCCAACAGCATAAGGAGACCATAGGGTGCCACAATGACTCAGCCTGGAGGTGGTGGAAGCATGAGTAAACAATAGGGCTTCAAAATTCCTAAGATTAAAAGATACATTTTAAAATTGAAATCGAAGATTTATGGTAGCTAGTGCAGTAAACCATATAGTGGCTGAATGGCACAGCCTGGAGCTGGTGGCAGCATTAGTAGACAATAAGGCTTCACAATCCCTAAGATTAAAAGATGAAATTTAAAATTGAAATTAAAGATTTTGAAATTGAAATTTAAGATTACACTCTCATGTACAGGGCCCCGGCGTGTGGTTACAAAGGACCAAATCTAAAAAGGAGTCACATGTCACATGGCGGCATAATGACAGAGCCTGAAAGGGGCATCAGTATGAGGAGACCATATAGTGGCTGAATGACCACCTGGAGTTTGTGGCATCATGAGGAGACCATATAGTGCCTGAATGGCACAGCCTGGAGGTGGCTGAAGCATGAGGAGATCATATAGTGGCTGAATGGCAAATCCTGGTGGTGGTGAAGCATGAGGAGACCATCTAGTGTCTGAATGGCACAGCCTGGAGATGGCTGAAAAATGAGGAGACCGTAAAGTGGCTGAATTACACAGCCTGGAGTTGGCTGGAGCATAAGGAGATCCTATAGTGGCTGAATGGCACGGCCTGGAGGTGGTGAAGCATGAGGAGACCATATAGTGGCCAGATGGCACAGCCTAGAGATGGCTGAAGCATGAGGTGATGATATAGTGGCTGAATGAGACAGCCTGGATGTTGCAGCAGCAGCATCAGGAGTCCTGAAAGTGACCAGGTGACAGAGTGGTGTGGTGGGTGGCAATACCAGTACGCGGTGATGAAGGGGGGGAGGGGGGGAGAAAAAGTCTGATGCGGAGGTATGTTTGTAACTGGGGAGCAGCGCCTTAAATCTGTTTGGCACTATACATACTGGCAAATCCTGGCTAATCAATGCCTGATTCATCTTCACAAGGGTCAGTCTCTCCACATTTTTCGTGGACAGATGAATTCTCCTTGGGGTGACTATGGCCCCCACCGCACTAAACACCTGCTCTGAAGGCACACTACTGGATGGGCAGGGCAGATTTTCCAGGGAAAACTCTGCTAGTTGCAGCCACTAATCAAGTTTGGCTGCCCAGATGCCCAGCGGACATGGTCATGTCAAGCTATGCCACCACCTGCTGGTTCAGATCCAGCTCCAGGAGTACCTGCTGCTGATGAGTTGCTTCACTATGCGGGTGAAGAACGGTACTCATCAGCGATTGTAGACTCAGGCTGCTGCTGATGGAGCTGGTACTGCTCTTGCCACCTCACTCCTCCCCAGCAGGAAATGCAGTTCAAGGTAAATGTAGAGGGGCCCCCAAGTCAGACCTGCAAGTGGATGGCTGATGGCATTGGTTAACTGACTATGTGGGATGTCTCTGTAGTAGGTTAGTTTGCCCTCCCTCTCAGTGGGTGTGAAAAAGGCCCCCAGTTTGTTCCGGTAGCGAGGGTGCAATAAGGTGAAGAGACAGAAGTCATCCTGTTGCTGAATGGTGACCATTCGCCTGTCACACTACGCAAGCAAGTGAGCATGAATCGTACCATTTGTGCAAGTGACTCGGATGGAATCCCTGCCTCTATCTCCACTGCATACTGCTAAGGTGTGTCTGGGTCCTCTGTCTCGCCTTCATCATAACCATCTAGCTCCTCTGGCTGCTCCTGCTCCTCCTCTCCTGTCAGATTACTAGGAAAAACACCCATTTGGTGAAACCTGAACTGTGCTCCACTGTGCTCCTTCCCCTCCCCCTCCAGTTCAGCCCCCACAGGGCTCATGTGACCATGAGATGTAGGTGCCACGTCTCCATTGCAGTGACCAGCCATCGTTTCCAACAAGTGTTGTAAGTATTGAAGCAGTGAAATGACGTTGTTCATCCCGTAATCCTGGTGACTTACTAATAGCATGGCTTCCTCAAGGGGCCTGAGCAAACCGCAGGTGTCACGTATGAGCTGCCACTGGTTGACACTGAAGTTACACAGGTGTGTACCCCTATCCGCTTGGATCATTAATAAATCGGTGATGGCTTTTCTCTGTTCGTATAGTCGGTCCAACATATGGAGGGTGGAATTCCAATGTGTGTCAATGTCGCAAATCACACTATGTTTGGAGATACCGTTCTGATGCTGCAGCTCAAGGGTGTGCTTTGCGGTGTATTAGTGGCTGAAGTGCATATGAAGTTTCCTTCCTATTGTTAGGATGTCTTGCAAAAGAGGGGAATACTTCAGGAACCGCTTGATAACTAGTGATGAGCGGCATAGGCCATATTTGAATTTGCAATATTTTGTGAATATATGGACGAATATTCGCAAAATTCGCATATTCGTTATATTGCACATATGCGAAAATGTATGAGCATTTTCGTGAATATTGAGCCCTCCCTTCTTTAATGGTATAGGGAACTATGACTAGTGCATTAACTCTGTGATTTTTTGCCCGTTGAAACCCATTGTGGTCTATGGGGATCTCATGGCATGTAAAACAGTAAGATAAGTAAGACTGTCTCAGCAGCACAGTGGAATGGGAGACCACCACTGGTTTGAGTCCCAGGGTGGGACAGAGTGTTGGGGTTAAACTTTACTTTCCTGGAAATGCTGCTGAGTTGCCCATAGCAACCAATCAGATTGCTTCTTTCATTTTTGAAAAAGCCTCTTAAAAAAATGAAAGAAGCGATCTGATTGATTGCTATGGGCAACTCAGAAACTTTTCCTCGACAGGTTTTGATAAATCTCCCTCTTTGGGGGAGATTCATCAAAACCAGTGTAGAGGAAGAGTTGTGCAGTTGCCCATAGGAACCAATCAGATTGCTTCTTTCATTTTTATGAAGGCCTCTGAAAAATGAAGGAAGGAGTCTGATTGGTTGCTATAGGCAACTCAGAAACTTTTCCTCTGGACAGGTTTTGATGAATCTCCCTCTATGGGGGAGATTCATCAAAACCAGTGTAGAGGAAGAGTTGTGCCATTGCCCATAGCAACCAATCAGATTGCTGCTTTCATTTTTTAAAAGTCCTCTGAAAAATGAAAGATGCAATCTGATTGGTTGCTATGGGCAACTCAGAAACTTAGCGCATATGCGCATATTCGCGAATATTGAGCCCTCCCTTCTTTAATGGTATAGGGAACTATGACTAGTGCATTAACCCCTTAAGGACTCAGGGTTTTTCCGTTTTTGCACTTTCGTTTTTTCCTCCTTACCTTTTAAAAATCATAACTCTTTAAATTTTCCACCTAAAAATCCATATTATGGCTTATTTTTTATCCAAACATGCACGGCGAAACGGAAAAAAAAATCATTGTGCGACAAAATCGAAAAAAAAACGCCATTTTGTAACTTTTGGGGGTTTCCGTTTCTACGCAGTGCATATTTCGGTAAAAATTTCACCTTATCATTATTCTGTAGGTCCATACGGTTAAAATGATACCCTACTTATATAGGTTTGATTTTGTCGCACTTCTGGAAAAAATCATAACTACATGCAGGAAAATGTATACGTTTAAAAATGTCATCTTCTGACCCCTATAACTTTTTTATTTTTCCATGTACAGGGCGGTATGAGGACTCATTTTTTGCACCGTGATCTGAAGTTTTTATCGGTATGATTTTTGTTTTGATCAGACTTTTTGATCACTTTTTATTCATTTTTTTAATGGTATAAAAAGTGACCAAAATACGCTTTTTTGGACTTTGGAATTTTTTTACGCGTACGCCATTGACCGTGCGGTTTAATTAATTATATATTTTTATAGTTCGGACATTTACACACGTGGCGATACCACATATGTTTACTTTTAATTTTTTTTACACTGTTTTATTTTTTTAATGGGAAAAGGGGGGTGATTCAAACTTTTATTTGGGAAGGGGTTAAATGACCTTTATTAACACTTTTTTTTAAACTTTTTTTTTGCAGTGTTATAGGTCCCATAGGGACCTATAACACTGCACACACTGATCTCCTATGCTGATCACTGGCGTGTATTAACACGCCTGTGATCAGCATTATTGGCGCTTGACTGCTCCTGCCTGGATCTCAGGCAAGGAGCAGTCATTTGTCGATTGGACACCGAGGAGGCAGGTAAGGGCCCTCCCGGTGTCCGATCAGCTGTTCGGGATGCAGCCGGGTCACTTTCAGTTTCACTTTAGAAGCGGCGGTCAGCTTTGACCGCCGCTTGTAAAGGGTTAATACCGCACATCGCCGTGATCGGCGATGTGTGGTATAAGCCGCGGGTCCCGGCCGTTGATGAGCGCCGGGACCGACGCGATATGATGCAGGATCGCGGCGCGATCCCGCTTCATATCGCGGAAGCCGGCGCAGGACGTAAATATACGTCCTGCGTCGTTAAGGGGTTAACTATGTGAGTTTTTGCCCATTGAAACCAATAGGCCCATGGTGGTCTAAGGGGATCTCATGGCATGTTAAACAGTAAGATAGGCAGGACTGTCTTGGCAGCACAGTGGGATGGGAGACCACCATGGGTTTGAGTCCCAGGGTGGGACAGAGTGTTACAGTTTTGGGGTTAAACTTTACTTTCCTGGAAAAGCTGCTGAGTCGCCCATAGCAACCAATCAGATTGCTTCTTTAATTTTTGAAAAATCCTCTCAAAAATGAAAGAAGCGATCTGATTGGTTGCTATGGACAACTCAGAAACTTTTCCTCTGGACAGGTTTTGATAAATCTCCCTCTATGGGGGAGATTCATCAAAACCAGTGTAGAGGAAGAGATGTGCAGTTGCCCATAGCAACCAATCAGATTGCTTCTTTCATTTTTGAAAAGGTCTCTGAAAAATGAAGGAAGCAGTCTGATTGGTTGCTATGGGCAACTCAGAAACTTTTCCAGGAAAGTAAAGTTCAACACTTTGTCCCACCCCAAGCTCGAACCGGTGGTGGTCTCTCATTCCACTGTGCTGCCGAGACAGTTTGACTTATCTTACTGTTTTACATGCTGTGAGATCTCCATAGACCACAATAGGCCTATCGGTTTCAAAGGGCAAAAAATCACAGAGCTAATGCACTAGTCATAGTTCCCTCTAACATTAAAGAAGGAAGGGGTCAATATTCGCGAATATGCAAATATTCGTAATTTCAAATATATAGTGCTATATTCGCAATATTCCCGAATTCACGAATATGCGATATTCGCGATGAAAATTTGAATTGCGAATATTCGCGAGCAAAACTATTGACAACCAGATTGAACACGTGTCATGCAGTGCGCATGCCTCAGCCTTCCCAGTCGCAACGAAGACAAGATGTTCTTCCCGCTGTCAGTCACCATGGTTCCCATTTCAAGTTTTCGTGGAGTAAGCCATGTTCCAATTTCTTTATGAATGACTTTTAGCAGTTCCTCCCCTGTGTGACTCCGTTCGCCAAGGCAAACCATGTAAAGAACAGCGTGACACCGCCATGCCCTGCACACATGGTATGCGTAAGGGGCACTGAGATTTTTCTGGGCAGTGGAGGCTGAGGACACAGTGGAGGATGAGGAGGTCGGAGTCGCACACCGTCACAGGACCAAAGGACTGAGAACATGGAGGAGGAAGTGTCGTGGCCTGTCTAAGTTGGTGTTGTGGCTGTGCAGGAACCACATTCACCCAGTGAGCCTTAAAGGACATGTATTGTCCCTGATCATAGTAACATAGTTACAGCTCCAGACGTCGGCGCTGCCTTGCACTTTGGTACACACCGACAGACTCAAGGAGTCTTCCACAAAATTATACCAGGCTGGTACTGCCTTCTTCGCAAAGAAATGAAGGGTTGGAAATCAACACCTCGGCTTGACACAAGCCATCAGTTCTCTGAAAGGTGCCACCACTTGAAAAGGGAGGGACTGCAACATCCGCAACTTGGACAGGAGCACATTCAGCTTCTGCGCTGTTGGATGAGTGGGCACATACTGTTGTCTCTTGGACATGGCTTTGCAGATGGATTGTTGGTGGAATGGCTGACTAAAAGTCGGAGGAGCAGGAGCATCTGGAGCTATAGAAGGAGAGTATGACACACAGCTCCCTTTGGCTGAAGTGGTGGAGCCTTGGCTGAAAGAGGGATCGGCTTGCCACTGGGTGATGCTGCAGGCCGGACCACTACATTGGAGCCACGGTTCTCCCAGGCCGCTTTATGGAAGTGCAGCATATGTTGACGCAGGGCCGTGGTGCAAACATTGGGACACTGGCCACACTTCTCCTTCTGCCGACACATCTTGCATGTGGCTATGTTAACCTCTTCCTAATGCTTGATGAAAAACTGCCACACCTGAGTAGCTGATTTTCCCACCAACAGTCCGCACTAATTGACTGCTACTGCCGCTGTCTCCAGGAACCCCTGTTCCGCGACCTACCGGTAAGGTAGTCTGGCATGAAGAAGGTGATCACCCCCGGGCATGTTTGGCTCCAGAATTTCCACTTCTGCAAACATGCTGACTGCCAACCATGCTACCACCTTGCTGGCTGAACTACTGCCTCACAGGCAACCTGCAACTTTCTTCTCCTGATGATGATGAAGGCCCTTCTGCACTGATGTCCTCCTCAGGTTCCTCAACAGTGTCTGCTTCAGGACCTTGAATGCTGGCAACACCACCCCCTATGTCATTCTCCTCATCGCTACTTGCCCACATAGTGGAGGAAGTGGCGGATGTCTCCTCCACTTCTAGGATGGGCAGTAGCTGCTGACTGTCCCCTGATTAGTGGAACTGAACCCACAGCATAAGATACTTCTGTAGTGGAGGGAACAGCATAGCAAAGAGAAAATTGGAGGACAGGGACTGCTCCCGGGCCCTGTCATCTGCATGATGTGTCTGAGGAACCCACCGACTGTTGACTGGAGGTATCAGATGTCACTGGTTTTAAAGTGGATGACCATGTTAACCAATCGATGACGGCAGTTGCTAGTCGACACGCGACCGCTAGCTGAGCTCAGGTCTCTCACTGCAACTCCTGCTGCCACTTGACTCTAGTCTACTGCGACATCTTCCTGCGTCTGATGAATTTAGGCCTGTGCCACTCCTCTTTGCACATCCTGACACTTCTCTGCCTGACATACTTAGTGCGAATATGAAAGGAGTACAATACGCTTCACAATGCTTAAAACAGTATTAGTCTAGAACAGCAGCAGGTGTGTACTTTTGGCTGTCCTTTCACAGTATCTAGACTGTTGTCAGAGTAAGAGGTACACAATAGTACACTACTTAGATGTAGGTATGTGGTATGCACTTATGAGGGCAGAAAAATGCGATACAGTACGCTTAAAAAAAACGTATTGGAGTAAAACACCAGCCGGTGATGACTTTTGCCTGGACTTTCACAGTATCTAGGCCCTTAACAGATTAACAGGTTCAAAATAGTACACTTCTTGGATGTATGTATGTGGTATACACTTATGCGCTTCAGTACATTTAAAAATATGTATTGGAGTAAAACACCAGCCGGTAAGCACTTTTGCCTGAACTTTCACAGTGTCTAGGCCCTTGACAGATTAACAGGTACAAAATGGTACACTTCTTAGATGTATGTTTGTGGTATGCACTTATCAGGGCAGGAAAATGTGCTACATTATGCTTTAAAAAATGTATTGGAGTAAAACACCAGCCGGCGATTACTTTTCCCTGGACTTTCACAGTATCTAGGCCCTTGACAGATTAACAGGTTCAAAATAGTACACTACTTAGATGTAGGTATGTGGTATGCACTTATGAGGGCAGAAAAATGTGCTACAGCACACTTAAAAGAGTATCTAAGTACAACACCAGCCGGTGAGTACTTTTGCCTGGACTTTCACAGTGTCTAGTCCCTTGACAGATTAACAGGTACAAAATAGTACACTATTTAGATGTAGGTATGTGATATGCACTTATGAGGGCAGGAAAATGTGCTACAGTACACTTAAAACATGTATTGGAGAACAACATCAGCCGGTGATTACTTTTGCCTTGATTTTTACAGTATCTAGGCCCTTGACAGATTAACAGGTACAAAATAGTACACTACTTAGATGTACATATGTGGTATGCATTTCTAAAGGCAGAAAAATGTGTTACAGTGAGCTTAAAAAATGTATTGGAGTAAAACATTAGCCAATGATTACTTTTGAATGTCCTTTCACAGTATCTAGGCCCTTGAGAAATTAACAGTCACGAAATAGGAGACTACTTATATGTAGGTATGTGGTATGCACTTGTGAGGGCATAAAAATGGTATACAGTAAACTTAAAAAAGTATCTGAGTACAACACCAGCCAGTGAGTATTTTTGCCTGGCCTTTCACAATATCTAGGCCCTTGACAGGTTAACAGTAGTGTTGAGCGGCATAGGCCATATTCGAATTTGCGATATTTCGCGAATATATGGACGAATATTCGTCATATATTCGCTAAATTCGCATATTCGTAATATTCGCATTTTATTTTAACATATACGAAAATTTGCGTATGCGAAAATTAGCATAAGCGAAAATTAGCATATGCAAACATTAGCATAAGCTAAAATTCACAAATGCGAAAATTTGCATATGCAAAAATTAGCATAAGCGAAAATTTGCAAATGCGAAAATTAGCATAAGCGAAAATTCGCACATGCGAAAATTTGAATATTTGAAAATTCGCAAATGCGAAGATTAGCATATGCTAATTTTCGCATATGGGAAGATTCGAGCACCAGTCTCACACAGTAGTATTAGAGCCTTCTTTACACCACACAAGCTGGAAGCAGAGAGGGGGGATCACTGTGATGTGTACTGTGAAGAAAAATAAATAAAATAAATAAATAAATATTCGTAATTACGAATATATAGTGCTATATTTGCGAATAAAATTTGCATTGCGAAAATTTGCGAGCAACACTAGTTAACAGGTACAAAATAGTACACTACTTAGATGTCGTTATGTGGTATGCACTTATGAGGGCAGAAAAATGTGCTACAGTACGCTTAAAAAAAAGTATTGGAGTAAAACACCAGCCGGTAAGTACTTTTGCCTGGACTTTCACAGTATCCAGACCCTTAACAGATTAACAGGTACAACATAGTACACTTCTTAGATGTATGTATGTGGTATACACTTATGAGGGCAGAAAAATGCACTACAGTACACTTAAAATAACCTATTGCAGTAAAACACCAGCTGGTGATTACTTTTGGCTGGACTTTCCCAGTATGTAGGCCCTTGACAGATTAACAGGTACAAAACAGTACACTACTTAGATGTACGTATGTGTTATGCACTTATGAGGGCAGAAAAATGTGCTGCAGTACACCAAATATGTTTATAACAAAAAAAAAATTACACTTTTTGGGGGTAAAATGGGAAAAAAACTGACAATTTTTATTTTTTATTGGGGGAAGGGATTTTTCACATTTTTTACTTTTACATTTTTCAACTTTTTTTTAAGCACTTTTTATGTCCCCTTAGGGGACTATCTATAGCAATCATTTAATTGCTAATACTGTTCAGTGCTATGCATAGGACATAGCACTGTTCAGTATTATCGGCTTTCTCCTCCTCTGGTCTGCTCGATCTCAGACCAGAGCAGGAGACGGCGGGAGACGAACGGAGGCAGGTGAGGGGACCTCTGTCCGCCATTACAGATGATCAGATCGCTGCGGCAGCGCTGCGGGCGATCCGATCATCTATTTTATTATGCACATTGCTGCAGATGCCGTGATCTGTACAGATCAAGGCATCTGAGGGGTTAATGGTGGACATCCGCGCGATCGCAGATGTCAGCCATTAACGGCGGGTCCCCGGCTGCGGATAGCAGCCGGAATCTGCCATGTATTACGCGAGCAGCGCTCCAATGCTCGCGGGTATACACAGGACGTAAATGTACGTCCTGGTGCAGGAAGCACCGCCAATCCAGGACGTACATTTACGTCCGTGGTCATTTAGGGGTTAAAAAAGTAGCTGAGTACAACACCAGCTGGTGGGTACTTTTGCCTTGCCTTTCACAGTATCTAGGCCCTTGACAGGTTAACAGTTACAAAATAGTACACTACTTACATGTAGGTATGTGGTATGCACTTATGAGTGCAGAAAAATGCACTGCAGTACGCGTAAAAATACTTATTTTTGCACAGCACCAGCAGTACACAACAGTGCCGCAGCACACAGTCGCTGTTGTGCTATACCCAAAATTGTACTCTCTCACAGACTATTAGGAATGGACTGCTGGGTATCTAAAAAAAAAGAAAATTTGTGCAGCTCACTTGGATATAGGTTACCCAAGGTTAAAGATGATGCCTTCACCCAAGAAAGCCTAATAAAATAAATAAATGTATGAATAATTGATATTAATCAATTGAAACACCAGTCCTTTAGGGAATTGAATATAGAAGGAAAGAAAAAGCAGAGGTAGGATCCAATAAAAAAAAAAAAAAAAATTTAATTAGTGGATGGTATT
Organism: Hyla sarda; assembly: GCF_029499605.1. Classification (NCBI taxonomy): domain Eukaryota; kingdom Metazoa; phylum Chordata; class Amphibia; order Anura; family Hylidae; genus Hyla; species Hyla sarda. The sequence goes on along the minus strand of NC_079193.1, from coordinate 195,623,110 downwards.
TAAAATATATGTAAAATGTGGGGGCTTCCTGATACCTTAGCGGGGGCCTAAGCATCAGGAACAGGAGCTTACAACAATAAACGATAAAAATAAATGTAACAAAAATTTAAAAATGTGGAATAAAAAAAGTATGTTAGTGCGAAAACATGTTGTTAAAACACACAGTAAAAGTTCTCAGTTATCTGTTAAAGTGTGTAGTGTTGTAAATAGAATGTATCCGAATGGATACACTGTAACACTCACTGATATTGAATGTTTCCGTTATTGTAAATGCATAAACACTAGAGGAAAGTTTTGGTGCATGGCACCGCTCACCAGTTTTTATCTTGTGGAAGTGCGGTCGGGCTGGCATGGAGGCGTCTTGCTCAAAGGAGGGTGCCCGTCTGCAGGTAAGTAGATGCTGTGTCGGTATGGTGGCTGGCACTGAGAGCTGACCGGCCACTGGGGACGTGGATGCCGCAAATGGAGGTAGTAGGAAGTATCGACGTAGGAGCGGTGAATCTATTTTTACCATCTACAGACTAGTATAACCAGCAGACCATTTGTTGTTCAACAAAGTGGGCAGAAAAATGTGCTACAGTACCCTTAAAAAAGTTTTGGAGTAAAACACCAGACGGTGATTACATTTGGCTGTCCTTTTACAGTATCTAGGCCCTTGACAGATTATCAGGTACAAAATAGTACACTACTTAGATGTAAGTATGTGGTATGGACTTATGAGTGCAGAAAAATGCACTACAGTACGCTTAAAAAGAACATTGGAGTAAAACACTAGCCAGTGATTACTTTTGCCTGGACTTTCACAGTATTTAGGCCCTTGAAAGATCAACAGCTACAAAATAGTACACTACTTAGCTGTAGGTATGTGGTATGCACTTATGAGGGCAGAAAAATGCGCTACAGTACATTTAAAAAAAAACATATTTTTGCACAACACCAGCAGTACACAACAGTGCTGGAACACACAAAAGCTGTGTACTAAACCCAATATTGCACTCTGTTAAAGACTACTAGGAATAGACTGCTGGGTATTATACTGTCGACAGACTAGTATAAACAGCAGACAATTTGTTGTGGAACAAAGACACAGAATTGCTTTGAAAAATGGTTCCTGCCTCCTCTGCTAAGATTCATGAAGTTAAGGCAGCTAGTTGAAATTTATGAGGCAACACACAGCTTTCTGCCCTTCTCTGAAATACACTGCTGTAGAAAGTGACTGGGAGGTTAAAGGGGAACTCCGGTGGAAAACTTTTTTTTTTCTTTTAATCAACTGGTGTCAGACACTTAAATAGATTTGTAAATTACTTTTATTAAAAAATCTTAATCCTTCCAGTACTTATTAGCTGCTGAATACTGCAGAGAAAATTATCTTCTTTTTGGAACACAGAGCTCTCTGCTGACATCATGACCGCAGTGCTCTCTGCTGACACCGCTGTCCATTTTAAGAACTGTCCAGAGTAGGAGAAAATCCCCATAGCAAACTTATGCTGCTCTGGACAGTTCCCAAAATGGACAGAGATGTCAGCAGAGAGCACTGTGTTCCATAAAGAAAAAAATTTCCTCTGTAGTATTCAGCAGCTGATAAGTACTGGAAGGATTATGATTTTTTCATAGAAGTAATTTACAAATCTGTTTAACTTTCTGCCACCAGTTGATTTAAAAGAAAAAAGTTTTCCACTGGAGTACCCCTTTAATGGCTGCAGTAAAAATCCTTTTCAGTGGAAAAAAGCACTTCTCTCTGTTTACCAGAACGCTGATGTGACTAGGAGGTAAAACATTGTGACATTACAGGGGTGCCTGGCTGCTGACAGGCTGCATCCTGCATGTGTGAACAAATGAGTGATTCAAACTTTTATTAGGGAAGGGTTAAATCTCATTTATTAAACTTTTAGTTTTACTTTTTTTACACACTTATAGCCCCCATAGGGGACTATTACATGCAATCTTCTGATTGCAGACACTGATCAATGCTATGCCATGGCATATTATTGATCAGTGTTTTCAGTGCTCTCCTGCCTCAGCCTGGTTCTCTGATCGGGTTTTACCATGATGGTCCCGATCAGCTCCGCTAAGCTGCCGGCAAGCATTCTTTTTTTTTCATTTTACATCTAAGGGGTTAATACCGGGCATCACTGCGATCGGTGATGTCCGGTATTAGCCACGTGTCCCGGACGTTGCTAGGTGCCGGGACCCACCCGTTATTATGCGGGGTCAGCACATGACCATGCGTTATATGTACAGGTACGCCCTGCTTCCTTAACACGTTAAAGGGGTATTCCAGGCAAAACCTTTTTTTTATATATATATATATATATCAACTGGCTCCGGAAAGTTAAACAGATTTGTAAATTACTTCTATTAAAAAATCTTAATCCTTCCAGTAGTTATTAGCTTCTGAAGTTTTCTGTCTAACTGCTCAATGATGATGTCACGTCCCGGGAGCTGTGCATGATGGGATAATATCCCCATAGGAACTGCACAGCTCCCGGGACGTGAGTCATCAGACAGCAGTTAGACAGAAAACAACAACTCAACTTCAGAAGCTAATAATTATTGGAAGGATTAAGATTTTTCAATAGAAGTAATTTACAAATCTGTTTAACTTTCCAGAGCCAGTTGATATATATAAAAAAGTTTTGGCCTGGAATACCCCTTTAAATACCCCAGCTGCTAAGTCTTCCCAAAGAATACTAGAAAGTTAACTAATCGATTCTCTAAATTTGACTACACATTATGTGCTTACTCTTCCAATTTAATGTTGAGTTATTATTTACCCTAATAGTAGCCAAGTAATTTACTACCTTTTTTTCTACTTTAAATGAGCACTGTCAGATATAGAAACTTTTTATATGTTGTACATCTTGGCAAAACAATAGTTTTTCTAAAATAATTCTTTAAATAATTTTCACATTTTATTAAAGAAAACTATCTTTCAAATTCCCACCATTTGTGGTCCTCATACCTCCTAGGACACTGATGAGTCCAACAGCAGCATGAGCGTGTCCAAGGGTCATGAACACGAGATGGCTGATTGACAAGGCTGCAGGAGGAACATAGCTTGCAGCAACACTGCTGTAACATAGAGTTTTACAAAACATGTGCCTCCAGCTGTTGCAAAACTACAACTCCAAGCATGCCTGGATAGTCAAAAGATGTCTGGGCATGTGGGGAGTTGTAGTTTTGCAAATGCTATCTTTGCACTAATTCAGGAAGATGTAAGTTATACACTCACCATATTGTCTTTGGTGATTAAGAACAGGCATTCTCCAATAATCATTCTGTGTGTACAGAATTAAACAAGAGAGGAATGGGTTACAGAGCAGGGCTGCCAAGCTCCCTCCTGAGAGCAGTGAGTCAGCAGAGTGAGGGAATCATCACTGTGCAGACAAGAGAGGGACATGCCCCCTCTCTCTGGAAAGATGAGAAAGAGATTGAGCAGCTGTAACATACAATTTATTTATTTATTTATTTTTTTGTGAAATATGACATAAATGAGAGACATAAAAATTACTTGTACATTATCAGGATTAACATAGAACTTTTTTTTTTTTTTTGTGGGATCTGACAGATACACTTTAATAAATATAAACAGTTTATTTCTCTGAAATGGTAGGCTGCTAAATAAATTAAACATAACTGCAATATATATTATCTCCTTCCCTGTATTGTTGTGTAAAGTACCTAAGCTAAAGTGTGTATATTGCAAATATGTTAAAATTGGAAAATGAAAGTAGAATATGTTGAAAATTTGTCAGTTTCATACAATATTCATACCCTACATGTAAGTGAATGAACTTAATCCATCTGGCAGTGTCTAGCACCCATCTGGCATTGTCTATTTCAATTTTTGCATTTAATTATCTCAGTAACGTAATCATGTTGCTTCAAACAAGTAGAATGCACACTATACTATGTATATACTATATATATATATATATATATATATATATATATATATATATATATATATATATATACATATATATTATTTTATTTTTTTCTCCCTAACATTGTAGATTTATATTGAAGACATTGAATACTATAAAATGAATGTATTTGGAATTACATAGCAAGCAAAAAGTGTTGAACAGACTAGAATATGTTTTATATTTGAGAAACCCCCTTATGCTTTGATGACAGCTTTGCACACTTTTGGCATCCTCTGAATCAGCTTCATGAGCTGGTCTTCTAGAATGGTTAAATGCTGTGATCAATCAATGTGGAGTTCCACTGAAGAAATTCTGCCAAAATTAAAAGCGCGTAGGGGGAGATTTAACCTTTGCTGAGGAAAAATTGACCAGTTGCCCACAGCAACTAATCAGATTGCCTCTTTTATTTGCAGAGGCCTCTTTGAAAATATAACAAGCAATCTGATTGGTTGCTATGGGCAACTGGTAATTTTTTTCTCGTCACAAGTTTTGATGAATTGCTCCCACTATGTTTAATGGGATTTTGCTGTCCCATTCACATAGCAGACCTGTCTTCATTAGGAATTGCAGCCGGAATCCCATTGAACTCAATGAGGCTTTGAAATTGTGGCAGAATTCTGTGTTTTGTGCACACAGAAATTCCACAGAAATTCTGACAGAATTCTGTCACAAGTCTGCAAAACTTCCACTGCAAGCCGAAAAAAAATCTTGTTCCATAAAATTGTGCACTTCCATACTGTTATTTTGTCTTACATATAAAATTTTGTCTGGCTTCGTAAGACATTATATGATAAAATAAAGTATGTAAAAAAAAAATATACAACTTGTCTGTCAAAAAATAAGCCCTAATACAAGTTTGTTAAAGGAAAAATAAAAAAGTTATGGGTCTTAAAATATGAGGAGGAAGAAGTTGTAAGCCACAAATTAAAATTTGAAGGGTCATGAAGGGGTTAAAGCCACAAAAACAATTAAGGTTTTGTATGCAGAAGAAACAAAACAAAAAAAAGCTATTGTTGTTATTGATATTATTTTAGGGAACATGGGGATTTTTGGTAGTATTGTAGTCTATGTTTGTAAGAGGTGAGGTGAGGTGAGAAAAACTAATTAGTGTGTGTTTCCTTCCCATGCCCATACGACCTCCCTACAACACCTGGGCATGCTCCTGATGAGTTGACGGATGGTCTCCTGAGGGATGTCCTCCCATACCTGGACTAAAGCATCTGCCAACTCCTTGACAGTCTGTGGTGCAATGTGGCATTGGTGAATTTAGAGTGACATGATGTCTCAGATGTCCTCAATCAGATTCAGGTCTGGGGAACGGGTGGGCCAGTCCATAGCATCAATGCCTCCCACTTGCATGAACTGCTGGCATACTCCAGCCACATGAGGTCTAGCTTTGTATTACATTGGGAGGATCCCAGGGCCAACAGCACCAGCACATGATCTCACATGGGGTCTGAGGATCTAATCTTGGTACCTAATGGCAGTCAGGCTACCTCTGGCAAGCAAATGGAAGGCTGTGCGGCCCCCCAAAGAAATGCCACCCCACACCATTACTGACCCACCGCCAAACCAATCATGCTGGAGGATGTTGCAGGCAGCAGAATGTTCTCCCAGGCGTCTCCAGACTCTGTCACGTCTGTCACATGTGCTCAGTGTGATCCTGCATTAATCTGTGGAGAGCATAGGGTGCCAGTGGTGAATCTTGGTGTTCTCTGGCAAAAGTCAAACATCCTGCACGGTGTTGTGCTTTAAGCATAACCTCCACCTGTGGACATCGGGCCCTCAGACCACCCTCATGGCGTCTGTTTTTGAGTGGACACATGCACATTTGTGGCCTGCTGGAGGTCATTTTGCAAGGCTCTGGCAGTGCTCCTCCTGCTCCTCCTTGCACAAAGGCCGAGGTAGCGGTCCTGCCACTGGGTTGTTGCCCTCCTACGGCCTCCTCCACATCTCCTGATGCACTGGCCTGTCTCCTGATAGCGCCTCCATGCTCTGGACACTACGCTCACAGACACTGCAAACCTTCTTGCCACAGCTCGCATTGATGTGCCATCCTGGATGAGCTGCACTACCTGAGCCACTTGTGTGGGTTGTAGACTCCGTCTCATGCTACCATTAGAGTGAAAGCACCGCTAGCATTCAAAAGTGACCAAAACATCAGCCAGGAAGCATAGAAAATGAGAAGTGGTCCTTTATTGGGGGTGTCTTGCTAATTGCCTATAATTTCCACATGTTGTCTGTTCCATTTGCACAACAGCATGTGAAATTGATTATCAATCAGTGTTGCGTCCTGAGTGGACAGTGTGATTTCACAGAAGTGTGATTGACTTGGTGTTACATTGTGTTGTTTAAGCGTTCCCTTTAATTTTTTGAGCAGTGTATATTAGATAAAGGATAAACGGAGGAATGGTGAACTTAATCTTCATGGAAAAGTAATGTAAATCAATTTTAATGCTTGAGACCTATTTTAAAATCTCTTGCCTTATAACATCAACCAGGTATCATGTTTGAAGAAGAACACTATGTATAAAGGAGCTTAATGAAAGCTTTTTGAAATGTATTAATTACATTTTATTTATGATGAATATTCTCTATGCTTCATTAAAGATTTAAATTATTGACTAATGAGTGCAAACTATGTTGTTGGAAGTAGACCTGTGAAATAATGAGAAATTCTGTAATATATCAATTCTTTTTAAACAAATTATCCTAATTACATATATGATTGCACATAAATTATTAACTGGATGGAACTGAAGATAAAGTAGGATCATATGCAGTAGTAACATGAACAAGGTGAAAAAGTGCTAATATAAAATAAAGAATGAGTGTATAGTTAACATATATTTACTATATATATATATATATATATATATATATGTATAGATATATATTGTATTATATGTTTTATACATTCTACTTTTTGGAATTGTGTTTTTTTTTTTTTTTTTTTTACTTTTTTAGTAAATACACAGGACAACCCTTAAAAAAAAATATGTATCTAATTATTGACTTGAAGTGAAATGCCAGAGCTGAAAATTTTTTTAATTTGTCTTAGAAGCATGTAATTATGTGGAATAAGATGGTACAATTAATAAATAATTTATGTCTGTAGATATTTATTGGGCTAGACAACTACTGCCAGAGAAGATTAAATAATAGGTTAAAGAAGATATAAAACCCCTTTCAGAGAAATCATTTATAGAGTAACAAAAAAAAACTAAACATAAAACATGGTTTAGAATTTCTTCGCCAGACATGATAAACAAATAAATTAAAAAATTGTTTTAAACCCCTAAAAGTATACAACTAAGAAATAATTATTGAATAGTTGAAATATTGATAATAATTACATGCATGAATCAGTCAATAAATCCAAAATATTGGACTCAGAGAAATGCAAAACAAACCCCTTTTGTGACCAATTTAGCTTTTTAGACACTTCATGCAATCTTTCAATTTTTTACATTCTATAATAGGAACAGGAAAACAGGATTTGTCACAAGACAGATGCCAAAGTCACCTAAAAGACTGCACTGGCTTTAAATTGACTAGTTACCGTATATACTCGAGTATAAGCCGAGTTTTTCAGCACGATTTTTCGTGCTGAAAACACCCCCCTCGGCTTATACTCGAGTGAACTCCCCCACCCGCAGTGGTCTTCAACCTGCGGACCTCCAGAGGTTTCAAAACTACAACTCCCAGCAAGCCCGGGCAGCCATCGGCTGTCCGGGCTTGCTGGGAGTTGTAGTTTTGAAACCTCCGGAGGTCCGCAGGTTGAAGACCACTGCGGCCTTCAACATCATCCAGCCCCCTCTCACCCCCTTTAGTTCTGACTACTCACCTCCGCTCGGCGCTGGTCCGGTCCTGCAGGGCTGTCCGGTAAGGAGGTGGTCCGGTGAGGAGGTGGTCCGGGCTGCTATCTTCACCGGGGAGGCCTCTTCTAAGCGCTTCGGGCCCGGCCTCAGAATAGTCACGTTGCCTTGACAACGACGCAGATACGTCGTTGTCAAGGCAACGGCTCTATTCCGGGCCGTAAGCGCGGAGAAGAGGCGCCCCCGGTGAAGATAGCAGCCCGGACCACCTCCTCACCGGACCACCTCCTTACCGGACAGCCCTGCAGGACCGGACCAGCGCCGAGCGGAGGTGAGTAGTCAGAACTAAAGGGGGTGAGAGGGGGCTGGATGATGTTGAAGGCCGCAGTGGTCTTCAACCTGCGGACCTCCGGAGGTTTCAAAACTACAACTCCCAGCAAGCCCGGACAGCCGATGGCTGCCCGGGCTTGCTGGGAGTTGTAGTTTTGAAACCTCTGGAGGTCCGCATGTTGAAGGCCGCAGTGGTCTTCAACCTGCGGACCTCCGGAGGTTTCAAAACTACAACTCCCAGCAAGCCCGGACAGCCGATGGCTGCCCGGGCTTGCTGGGAGTTGTAGTTTTGAAACCTCTGGAGGTCCGCATGTTGAAGGCCGCAGTGGTCTTCAACCTGCGGACCTCCGGAGGTTTCAAAACTACAACTCCCAGCAAGCCCGGACAGCCGATGGCTGCCCGGGCTTGCTGGGAGTTGTAGTTTTGAAACCTCTGGAGGTCCGCAGGTTGAAGACCACTGAGGGCGAATGATGAGAAGAGGATGATGAAGGGGGGGGGGGTGTGGGGATGATGAAGGGGGGTGGGGATGATGAAAGGGGGGGGGGTGTGGGATGATTACAAGGGGATGATGAAGGGGGGATGTGTGGGATGATAAGGGGATGTGTGGGATGATGACAAGGGGATGATGAAGGGGGGATGTGTGGGATGATAAGGGGATGTGTGGGATGATGACAAGGGGATGATGAAGGGGGGATGTGTGGGATGATAAGGGGATGTGTGGGATGATGACAAGGGGATGATGAAGGGGGGATGTGTGGGATGATAAGGGGATGTGTGGGATGATGACAAGGGGATGATGAAGGGGGGATGTGTGGGATGATGACAAGGGGATGATGAGGATGTTAATGACGGGTCTGGATGATGACAGGGGGGGATGAGGTATTTCCCACCCTAGGCTTATACTCGAGTCAATAACTTTTCCTGGGATTTTGGGTTGAAATTAGGGGTCTCGGCTTATACTCGGGTCGGCTTATACTCGAGTATATACGGTAGGTTTTGTTTAAGTTTTCAACATATTTATTAGTACGACCACCACTTCTAGAGTGAAGTAGTGGTCAGTAACCTAGAAAATGAACTGTCAACATGGGGAGGAAAGAAGCAGGAATATCAAGAGAAGGAGAAAAGGTCACTTAACCCCTTAAGGACTCAGCCCATTTTGGCCTTAAGGACTCAGACAATTTAATGGTTACATTTTCGTTTTTTCCTCCTCGCCTTCTAAAAATCATAACTCTTTTATATTTTCATCGCCAGACTAGTATGAGGGCTTGTTTTTTGCATGACCAGTTGTCCTTTGTAATGACATCACTCATTATATGATAAAATGTATGGCGCAACCAAAAAACACTATTTTTGTGGGGAAATTAAAAAGAAAAATGCAATGTTGCTAATTTTGGAAGGTTTCGTTTTCACGCCGTACAATTTACGGTAAAAATGACGTGTGTTCTTTATTCTGAGGGTCAATACGATTAAAATGATACCCATTATTACATACTTTTATATTGTTGAGCTAAAAAAAAATCACAAACTTTTAACCAAATTAGTACGTTTATAATCCCTTTATTTTAATGACCTATAACTTTTTTTATTTTTCTGTATAAGCGGTGGTATGAGGGCTCATTTTTTGCGCCATGATCTGTACTTTTTTTGATACCACATTTGCATATAAAAAACTTTTAATAATTTTTTATAATGTTTTTTTAATAAAATGTATTAAAAAAGTAGCAATTTTGGATTTTTTTTACGTTCACGCCGTTCACCGTATGTGATCATTAACATTTTATTTTAATAGTTCGGACATTTACGCACGCAGCGATACCAAATATGTCTATTAAATTAATTTTTTTACGCTTTTTGGGGGTAAAATAGGAAAAAACGTCCGTTTAACTTTTTTATTGGGGGAGGGGATTTTTACACTTGAATAGTCCCCATAGGGGACTATTCATAGCAATACCATGATTGCTAATACTGATCTGTTCTATGTATAGGACATAGAACAGATCAGTGTTATCGGTCATCTTCTGCTCTGGTCTGCTCGATCTCAGACCAGAGCAGAAGACGCCGGGAGCCGGAAGGAGGAAGGTGAGGGGACCTCCGTGCGGTGTTCTGAATGATCGGATCCCCGCAGCAGCGCTGCGGGCGATCCGATCCTTCATTGAAATCGCCTACTGCCGCAGATGCCGGGATCTGTATTGATCCCGGCATCTGAGGGTTTAATGGCGGACGCCCGCGAGATCGCGGGTCCCTGGCTCCGATGCCCGCGGTTATGCACAGGACGTAAATGTACGTCCTGGTGCTTTAAGTACCACTGCACCAGGACGTACATTTACGTCCTGCGTCCTTAAGGGGTTAAAGGAGACTCCAGTGAAAACCTTCTTTCTTTTAAATTAACTGGTGGCAGAAAGTTAAACATATTTGTAAATTACTTCTATTAAAAAATCTTAATCCTTCAAGTACTTATTAGCTGCTGAATGCTACAGATGAAATTCCTTTCTTTTTGGAACATTGATAACATCACGAACACAGTGCTCTCTGCTGACATCTCTGCCCATTTTAGCAACCATACATAGCAGATGTATGCTAAGGGCAGCATGGTGGCTCAGTGGTTAGTACTGCTGCCTTGCAGTGCTGGGGACTTGGGTTCAAATTCCACTAAGGACAACAATAAATAAAGCGTTATTATTATTATAATAACGCCAGCAGAGAGAACTATGGTTGTGATGTCATCAGACAGCATTCCAAAAAGAAAATAATTTTCTCTGTAGTATTCCGCAGCTAATAAGTACAGGAAGGATTAAGATTTTTTAATAGAAGTAATTTACAAATGATTTACAATATGTTTAACTTTCTGCCACCAGTTGATTTAAAAGAAAAAAGGTTTTCACCGGAGTACCCCTTTAATAAATGAATATGCAAAATTATTTAACTTGACATGCCCTATAAGTTTAACTATGGTTGTTTAGATGGGAATACCCCTTTAACCCCTTAACAATGCAGGACGTAAATGTGTATCCTGGTTTGGTGGTACTTAACGCACCAGGACGTACATTTACGTCCTGTACACGACCGAGAGCATCGGAGCGGTGCTCGGGTCATGCACAGCAGTTCCCGACTGCTGATATCAACCAGGGACCTGCCGATAATGGTGGGTATCCGCTATGGCGTGGATGTCTGCCATTAACCCCTCAGATGGGATACAGATCACGGCATCTGCAGGAGTATGGTCAGGAAAATGCATGATCGGATCGCCCGCAGCGCTGCTGTGGCAATCCGATCATCTGTTATGGTGAATCAAGGTCCACTCACCTGCCTCCGCTGCCTTCCATGGGTCTTTTGCTCTGGTCTGAGATCGAGCAGGCCAGAGCAGAAGATAGCCGAACAGTATTAGCAATCAAATGATTGCTATGAATAGTCCCCTATGGGGACTATTAAAGTGTAAAAATAAAAGTAAAAAAAGTAAAAAATAAAAGTAAAAGAAATGGGAAAAATCCTCTTCCCCAATAAAAATGTAAATTGACCCTTTTTCCCCATTTACCCCAAAAAAGTGTAAAAATTTTTTTTTAAAAGCATATTTGATATTGCCACGTGCGTAAATATCCAAACTATTAAAATATAATGTTAATTATCCCTTAGTGTGAACGGTGTGAACGTAAAAAAATAAAAAAATAAAAAAATTGCTGCTTTTTTTATATAACATTTTATTCCAAAAAAAATTATGGAAAATGTATTCAAAGTTTAATATTTGTAAATGTATCAAAAAAGTAAAGATCACGGTACAAAATATGAGCCTTCATACCACCGCTTCATGCACAGCAGTTCCCGACTGCTGATATCAGCCAGGGACCTGCCGATAATGGCGGGTATCCGCTATCGCGTGGATGTCTGCCATTAACCCCTCAGATGGGATACAGATCACGGCATCTGCAGGAGTATGGTCAGGAAAATGCATGATCGGATCACCCGCAGCGCTGCCGCGGTGATCCGATCATCTGTTATGGCGAACCAAGGTCCACTCACCTGCCTCTGCTGCCTTCCACGGGTCTTTTGCTCTGGTCTGAGATTGAGCAGACCAGATCAGAAGATAGCCGATAACACTGATCAGTGCTATGCCCAATGCATAGCACTGAACAGTATTAGCAATCAAATGATTGCTATAAATAGTCCCCTATGGGGACTATTAAAGTGTAAAAATAAAAGTAAAAAAAGTAAAAAATAAAAGTAAAAGAAATGGGAAAAATCCTCTTCCCCAATAAAAATGTAAATTGACCCTTTTTCCCCATTTACCCCCAAAAAGCATTTTTTTAAAAAACATATTTGGTATTGCCACGTGCGTAAATATCCAAACTATTAAAATATAATGTTAATTATCCCTTACTGTGAACGGTGTGAACGTAAAAAAAAAAAAAAAAAAATTGCTGCTTTTTATAATAACATTTTATTCCAAAAAAATTTATAGATAATGTATTCAAAGTTTTATATTTGTAAAAGTATCAAAAAAAGTAAAGATCACGGCGCAAAAAATGAGCCTTCATACCACCGCTTATACGGAAAAATGAAAAAGTTATATTTCAGCAAAATAGAGGGCTTTTAAATGCACTAATTTGATTAAAAGGTTTGCAATTTTTTTAAATAGTACAATAATAGAAAAGTATATAATCATGGGTATCATTGTAATCGTATTGACCAACAGAATAAAGAAAACATGTCTATTGTACCGTAAAGTGTACAGCATGAAAACAAAACCTTCCAAAACTTGCAAAATTGTGGTTTTCTTATCAATTTCCCCACACTAATAGTATTTTTTGGTTGTGTAACACATCTTATGGTACAATGAGTGATGTCATTACAAAGGACAACTTGTTGCCCAAAAAATAAGCAATCATACTAATCTGTGGATGAAAATATAAAAGAGTTATGATTTTTAGAAGGTGAGGAGAAAAAACGAAAAACATAAAATTGTGAGTCCTTAAAGCCAAAATGGGCTTAGTTCTTAAGGGGTTAATTTAGTCTCATTCTCTACTAGCTACTTACGTCTCTAAAGCATTTTGATTTGCGCATCCTACTTTAAGTCCCTATATAATTACATTTAGATTTAGAGATTTGATTGAAATATTCTCTCATTCCTTGTTTGTTGTAAATTTCAGTGTTTGGTATATTACACATCTGAATTATCCACTTTTTCTATTATCATTCTCACAGATAGTCTTATGTTCCTCACATCTGTTTTGCTGTAAGCTGTGAAATTCATATTGGATTGAATGATGGTGAGTTTCCCTGGAGTCAAGAAAGCAAAACAGCCCAAAACAATAATGCTAACATTATTAACTTTATATTTGCCAAAAAAGTTCTATGTTGGAAAAGAGATACAAACTTTTTTATTTTATTGTTAGCATAACATAAATAATAAAATGTATGTTTTTCACAAACATACAGCTTCGTACAATAATTAATTAACTTTTTATTGTATCATTAGTGCATTAAATATGAATATTTGCAATGTACATATTTTTATGTATTGATTTTAATAATAAATTGGGTAAAATGTAACCCGACTTATGTTGAGCTCTAGAGGGCTCCCCAACCACATTTGGTGAAATCAAATGGGCCAGATATTACCATGTGTGGCGCAAATGGGACTGAGCCTGTTCAGTGGTAGAAAGAGACTAACTGCAAGACTTGGATTCATTTTTCTGTGCTGAGGTGGAAGGGAACTAAAGACAAGAATGGTTGCCCATGAGCAGTTGGTGGTAAATAGAGGAGTGGTGTAAGTGACACGAGGCCATTGCTTTGAGGGATCCATTGTTATGAGAAATACTGTACATTGTGTGTGTCTAGCAAGGCCTGTGGCATTGCACAGTAATAAGGTTGTGACCCACCTTTGTGCATCTTTCACAAGCCCCAGTAAAGTACATATATTACATCTTCTTTAAGATATGAAACCATACATCAAACCGTAATGCTGTGACTTTTGCATTGATTTTCAGGACTTATCCAAAAGAGCATAAATTGGCTGACAGGCTCCTACCCAGCAATGTTTCTCCTCGGTGTAAAGATCAATCACAGCAATGTTAGAATTTGGGGTTTAGAAAAAACATTGGCCACACCTACCTGGACATGTTAGAGGAATAGCTTATGCCACACATAGAGGAAGATGTGCCAGATGTAGTCAATCAGCAGGATGGAGCATCTCCACATTCCCATTTGGATGTCAGTAGATCCCTAAAGGAAACTCTACAAAAATGTTGGATTGGCCATGCTAGAAACAACAATTAACCTATATTGTGCTGGCCTCCACAATCATTAGATTAAACAGACTGCAAGTTCTTTCTATGAGGCTGCATCAATGAATCCCCCCCCCTCTCCCTCCAGACACAAGATCTGAACCACCATGGTAAATGCATTACTTAAGCATTAGCATATGCTGGGATATGTCTGGATGGAAGTGGTCAAAAACCAAGATGTCTGCCTATATCACTTTTGTAGTGTGTAGATAAAACACAGATAGGCATGTCCTTTTAAGACTTGTCCATTATTAACGTGATTTTTATTAGGTTTTTGAAACTTGAGAAAAGTACAAAACAATATAATATATACGTATTATGAAGAAATATGTAAATTACACACAAACTAACTGAAATTATAATTAAATTAAGGCGTTGTTACATCACAACTACCAATATATGTCATTGCATCAAAGATTTTGTCAAAGACTTGTGTAATCATTTTTGTGTAATTAGCTCCAGATTTTACAGAAGTGACACTGATTTTGAAAATTTGGGGCACCTTTGTCCTACGTACATGAAAAAAAAATAGCTCATTTAAAGTGTACCTGTATTGATATAATGTAGATAATACCATTATATGTATATTTGTTATATACATTGATTAACCCCTTAAGGACCGGGGGTTTTCCGTTTTTGCATTTTCGTTTTTTGCTCCTTGCCTTTAAAAAATCATAGCTCTTTCAATTTTGCACCTAAAAATCCATATGATGGCTTATTTTTTGCGCCACCAATTCTACTTTGTAATGACGTCAGTCATTTTGCCCAAAAATTGACGGTGAAACGGGAAAAAAAATCATTGTGCGACAAAATTGAAAAAAAAACACTGTTTTGTAACTTTTGGGGGCTTCCATTTCTACGTAGTACATTTTTCGGTAAAAATGACACCTGATATTTATTCTGTAGGTCCATACAATTAAAATGATACCCTACTTATATAGGTTTGATTTTGTCGGACTTCTGGAAAAAATCATAACTACATGCAGGAAAATTAATACGTTTAAAATTGTCATCTTCTGACCCCTATAACTTTTTTTATTTTTCCGTGTATGGGGCGGTATGAGAGCTCATTTTTGCGCCATGATCTGAAGTTTTTAACGGTACCATTTTTGCATTGATAGGACTTATTGATCGCTTTTTATTAATTTTTAAATGATGTAAAAAGTGACCAAAAATGCACTATTTTGGACTTTGGAATTTTTTTGCGCGCACGCCATTGACCGAGCGGTTTAATTAATGATATCTTTTTATAATTCGGACATTTCCGCACGCGGCGATACCATATATGTTTATTTTTATTTTTATTTACACTGTGTTTTTTTTTATTGGAAAAGGGGGGTGATTCAAACTTTTAATAGGGGAGGAGTTAAATGATCTTTATTCACTTTTTTTTTTCACTTTTTTTTTGCAGTGTTATAGGTCCCATAGGGACCAATAACACTGCACACACTGATCTTCTATGCTGATCACTGGTTTCTCATAAGAAACCAGTGATCAACGATTCTGCCGCATGACTGCTCATGCCTGGATCTCAGGCACTGAGCAGTCATTCGGCGATCGGACAGCGAGGAGGCAGGAAGGGGCCCTCCCGCTGTCCTGTCAGCTGTTCGGGATGCCGCGATTAGCCGCGGCTATCCCGAACAGCCCGACTGAGCTAGCCGGGAACTTTCACTTTCGGTTTTAGCCGCGCGCGCTATTAGAGGCGGGTCCCGGCTTCACTATGACGCCGGGCCCGCCGTGATATGACGCGGGGTTACTGTGTAACCCCGCGTTATATCAGAAGAGCAGGACCAAGGACGTAAGTGGTTAAAAAATTTGCATATTTTTGGTTGAAAAAATGCTGTCCCTGCAGCTATTGCCTGTGTGTCTCTATGAGGAGTCCAAATATAAGAAGTGAGGGTAGGACAAGCAGGGCTGTGTATATATATATATATATATATATATATATCACACAGGAAAAAACGTCCGGCACTCGGGAAGATGCAGGTAAAACTTGTCAATGGCTTTATTCACACGCTTAAGGCAGGACACAATCTTAGATTGTGTCCTACCTTAAGCGTGTGAATAAAGCCATTGACAAGTTTTACCTGCATCTTCCCGAGTGCCGGACGTTTTTTCCTGTGTGACTTCTATTAAGCCGGGAGCGGTACCGGTGTCCGTAGCACGAGATAGTGCAGCAAACGCGAGAGTGGTGAGCAGCCTGACTTCATCTGCATATATATATATATATATATATATATATATATATATATATATAATCAATCATTAATGAACATATATAACATTTAACTAACCACACAATTCTAGTAGGTACATTTTTAGATATAGTATAACATATATAATCTATGATACTCTTAACCCCTTAATGACACAGGACGTGAATGTACGTCTTGGTGTGGTGGTACTTAAGGCACCAGGAGGTACATTTACATCCTGTACATGACGTGAGCACCGGACCAGTGCTTGCATCATGCATGGCAGGCTCCGGCTGCTATTGGCAGCCAGGGACCCACCGGTAATGGCAGACATCAGCAATTGTGCTGATGCCTGCCATTAACCCCTCAGATGCCCTGATCAATACAGATCACAGCATCTGCGGCAATGCGGGCATTATATCAGATGATCGGATCGTCCGCACTGCTACTGTGGGGATTGGCTCGTCTGAATTGGCGGATGGAGGTCCCCTCACCTGCTTCTGTCAGTCTTCTGCCAATAACACTGATCAGGGCTATGCCCTATGCATAGCACTGAATAGTGTTAGCAATAGTGCAATAAATAGTCCCCTGTGGGGACATAAAAAGTGTATAAAAAAGTTTAAAATATTGTAAAAAAAAGTAAAAAAAAATTGAAAAATCTACTCCCCCAATAAAAATTTAAATGTTCCCTTTTCCCATTTTACCCCCAAAAAGTGTAAAAAAAATAAATAAACATATTTGGTATCTCCGCGTGCGTAAATGTCTGAACTATCAAAATAGAGTGTTAATGATCCCGGACGGTGCAGAAAGTCCAAAATTGCAGCTTTTTTGTAACATTTTATACCAAAAAAATGTGTTAAAAGTGATTTAAAAGTTTCATATATGCAAATGTAATATCGATAAAAAGTACAGATCACTGCGCAAAAAATGAGCCCTCATACAGCCACGTATTCAAAAAGAGGAGACAGTTACAGGTTGTCAAAATAGAGAGATTTTTAACACCAATTTGTTTAAAAGTTAGAGAATATTTTTTAGCGGTGCAATAATGAAAGTATGTAGTCATGGGCATCATTTTAACCGTACTGAACCACAGAAAGAAGGAAACATGCCATTTTTACTATAAAGTGTACTGCATAAAAACTAAACCTTTCAAAATTTGCTAAATTACGGTTTTCCTTTCAAATCCCCCCTCCCTCCCACAAATAATATATTTTTTTGGTTGCACCATACATTTTATGGTAAAATGAGTGATGTCATTACAAAGGACAACTGGTCACGCAAAAACAACCCCTTATATGGGTATGTGGATGAAAATATAAAAGAGTTAGGAGGAAGGAAAAGAGTTAGGGGGAAGTTAGGGGGAGGAAAAAACGAAAATGCAAAAATAAAATTGGCTGTGTCCTTAATGGGTTAATTTGGAGGAATACTTAAAATACATTGACAAAGGAATTATCATAGATTATGCTATATGCATGATAAGAATCCTATAATGCCCAGTTCTCTGCAGAAATAGGAGAAAGGATCCATATGCTAGAATTTACTATCTCAACCTGGAGATTAGATAATATATATTTTCACTATCCTAATTGATATAATTTCCTCCACATTTTAAAATTATTTTACTAAAATAACAATGTGTATGTTACCAGATACATGTTAGTTATACATTTCGCACACAGGAAAGATGGGAGAAAATGATTATCGTAGGTTGCCATTGTCTTGGTATTATGTAGTTGTATCAGATGCATGGCTGCATTTGAAAGGATGTCTCTCTCCATGGTTCTTCATAGCCCACCCCTTAGGTATCTTCTAGGAGTGTAAAGAAAATCTCTTGTTTTAAAGAAAAATGTCAGGTCCCAATTCCCGTATCTTCAGTCTGATTACTGATCGGATTAATCTTGATGCCTTCTGATGCCTCCCCTCTCTATCTTGACGATCTATTATAACCCTAGGTATATCTATCAAATACACCTCGTAGTATAAAACTTACAACCAATAGGAATACAGGCTTGTGGGACAGTACCTGCCAGCTCCTTTAGGGGGCACTGTTGATCAAGAAATCATTCATGGGTGCTTCCATGGTTACAACTTTTAACCCCTTAATAACACTGGACAAAAATGTATGTCCTGGTGCTCTGCACAAGCAACTATATTTATGTCCTAAGGTGTATTCCGAATATCCAAGGTACAAGATGATGTGGTATCCAGCTCCCAATAAAAAAGATGATAAAATGTATATGCAAGAAATATTTATGAAGAAAAATAGAATAACATCATGCTATTCTAAAACTCTATTAAATGCTACAAAAGCATGTCTTATCATGAGTACATGAGCACATGTTTGTATGGAATACTTTATACTTAATGAAATAACATTCATTATTTCAGAATTTAAAGTTAAACTTTGCATAAACCTGCTTAGACTAAAACTGAAGATGGCTGCCAGAGGCAAAATAGAGACTTGTGTCTCTCTGGTTCATTTCAACCGTGAAAAAATTGGACACCACCAATTATGTTCTTGTAAGATTATGGTTATTGTTTATGTTTAAGACAGTTTGATTGGCCTTTGTCCCTGTTCGAATGTTCCTTACCTGTTTACTGTTTGGAGATTACCTTTAGAAGTGTCATTTAAGGTGCCAATCTTCTATGCATACGCTTACACAGGTATGTAATTTAATATCCCCCTCTGTGATGTATATATGTACATCAGTCCATCTTTACTGATGTGGTACTTCTCTTTTATTGTCCTGCATTTGGTGGAACTACATTTCATATCCCATGCTACATCTTTTGTTTTAAGTTAGATAATTCTCCAAGGGGCTAAAGTGGACATTTTACAGAGAGACATAAAGATTAGTAACTAGTGATGAGCAGCATAGGCCATATTCAAATTCACTATATATTGTGATTATTCATCCAATATTCACAAAATTTGCTAATTTGCCAAATAAATTATATATTGGTTCACATACACAATATGTCTACTTTATGTTGGCATCATAAAGTTGACATGTTTTTACTTTTGGAAGACATCAGAGGGCTTCAAACTTCAGAAACAATTTTAAAATTTTTGACAACATTTTTAAAATCAAAATTTTTAAGAGACCGGTTCAGTTTTGAATTGGAATTGAGGGGCCTTTATATTAGAAATACCCCATAAATGACCCATAAATGACCCATCAAAGTATACAAAATGACATTAAAAAAGTTTGTTAACCCTTTAGGTGTTTCACAGGAATAACAGCAAAGGGAAGGAGAAAATTCAAAATCTAAATTTTTTTAAACTAACATGTCCTTATAGACCCAGCTTATGAATTTTTACAAGGGGTAAGAGGAGAAAAATCCCCCCAAAATGTGCAACCCAATTTCTCTCAAGTAAGGAAATTGTCACGATTCGGCTAGCTGGATGTGGATCCTCTGTGTCAGCGAGGGATTGGCGAGGACCGTGTCGGTGGACCGGTTCTAAGATGCTACTGGTATTCACCAGAGCCCGCCGCAAAGCAGGATGGTCTTGCTGCGGCGGTAGCAACCAGGTCGTATCCACCAGCAACGGCTCAACCTCGCTGACTGCTGAGAAGGCGTGGGATAGAAGGACTAGGCAGAGGCAAGGTCAGACGTAGCAGAAGGTCGGAGCCGCACACCAGGACATGACAGCCGGGGGCCGGGACAGGTAAGTGACTTGGGATGCGATTCGCAAGCGGGCGCGTCCCGCTATGCAAATCGCATCCCCGCCGGCAATGTCAGTACAGTGCTCCCAGTCAGCGGGTCTTACCGGGGCGCTGCAGAGAGAGGAACGCCATGAGCGCTCAGGGGAGGAGCAGGGACCCGGAGCGCTCGGCGTAACAGAAATACCTCATATGTGAATGTAAAGTGCTCTGTGGGTGTACTAGAGGGCTCAGAAGGGAAGGAGTGATGATGGGATTTAGGAGAGTGAGTTTTTCTGAAATGGTTTTTGGGGGGCATGTCACATTTGGGAAATTCCCATCGTGCCAGAACCGCAAAAACCCCAACATGGCGTACTATTTTGGAAACTACACCCCTCAAGAAACATAACAAGGGGTACAGTGAGCCTTAACACCCACAGGTGTTTGACGACTTAGTACTTAATTACTGTAATGTAATTTTTTTTTCACTAAAATGCTGGTTTTCCCCCAAATTTGAAATTTTTAAAAGGGGTAAAAAGAGAAAATGTCCCCAAAATTTGTAACCCCATCTCTTCTGAGTATGGAAATACCCCATGTGTGGACGTCAAGTGCACTGCGGGCACACAACAATGCTCAGAAGGAAAGGAGCGCCATTGAGCTTTTGGAGAGAGAATTTAGTTGGAATAGAAGTCGGGGGCCATGTGCCTTTACAAAGACCCCCGTGGTGCCAGAACAGTGGATCCCCCACATTTGACCCCATTTTGGAAACTAAACCCCTCACAGAATTTAATAAGGGGTGCAGTGAGCATTTACACTCCACTGACGTTTGAGAGATCTTTGGAACAGTGGGCTGTGCAAATGAAAAATTTTATTTTTCATTTTCA
This sequence comes from Hyla sarda, assembly GCF_029499605.1. NCBI lineage: Eukaryota > Metazoa > Chordata > Amphibia > Anura > Hylidae > Hyla > Hyla sarda. The sequence goes on along the minus strand of NC_079193.1, from coordinate 195,602,032 downwards.
CAGACCACTGTTTCAAAAATCTGTCAGACACCTGTGGGGGTGTAAATGCTCACTGCACCTCTTATTACATTTCGTGAGGGGTGTAGTTTCCAAAAATGGGGTCACATGTGGGGGGGGGTTACTGTTCTGGCACTATGGGGGCTGTGTAAACACACGTGGCCTTCAATTTCGGATACATTCTCTCTCCAAAAGCCCAATGGCACTCCTCTTCTTAGCATTGTAGTTCGCCCGCAGAGCACTTTACATCCACATATGGGGTATTTCCAATTGGGCTACACATTTTTGGGGGATTTTTCCTATTTTCCCTTGAGAAAATGAAAATGTAGGGTAACACCAGCATTTTAGTGATTTTTTTTTATTATTATTATTTTCACATCCAACTTTAATGAAAATTTGTCAAACAACTGTGGGGTGTTAAGGCTCACTGTACCCCTTGTTACATTCCATGAGGGGTGTAGTTTCCAAAATGGGGTACACACTAACATACTGGTGTAGACCCCAACTTTACCTTTACATAAGGGGTAAAAGGAGAATAAGCACCCCAAAATTTGTAACACAATTTCTCCGGAGTATTGAAATACCCCATGTGTGGCCCTAAACTGTTGCCTTGAAATATGACAGGGCCCCAAAGCGAGAGAGCACCATACACATTTGAGGCCTAAATTGGGGATTTGCTTCCGCCACCAAAATACCCTACGGCAGTGTTTCCCAAACAGGGTGTCTCCAGCTGTTGTAGAACTCCCAGCATGCTTTGACAGGCAGTGGCTGTCCGACAACACTGGGAGTTGTTGTTTTTCAACAGCTGGAGGCTCCGTTTTGGAAACAGTGCGGTACAAGACATTTTTATTTGTATTGGGGGTGTGGACTGTGTAAGGGGTATGTGTATATGTAGTGTTTGAATTTTTATTTTGTATAGTGTAGTGTAGTGTTTTTAGGGTACATTCACACGGCCAGGGGTTTACAGTTAATTTCTCACTGGGAGTTTGAGCTGCGGCGAAAAATTTCCCGCATCTCAAACTTGCAGCAGAAAACTCACTGTAAACCCCCACCCATGTGAATGTACCCTGTACATTCACATGGGGGAGGGGACAAACCTTCAGCTGTTGCAAATCTACAACTACCAGCATGCACTGACAGACCATATATGCTGGGAGTTATAGTTATGCAACAGCTGGAAGCACATTGGTTGCAAAACAATGAGAGTTTGATACTTAACTATGTGTTTCTCAATCAGTGTGCCTCCAGCTGTTGCAAAACTACAACTCCCAGCATGAACGGTCTATCAGTGCATGATGGGAGTTGTAGTTTGCAACACCTGGAGGTACATTAGTTGCAAAACACTGAGTTAGGTACCAAACTCAGTTTTTCGCAACCAGTGTGCCTTCAGCTGTTGCAAAGCTACAACTCTTAGCATGCACTTACAGCCGAAGGGCATGCTGGGACTTGTAGTTATGCAACAGCCTGAGGCACACTACTGAAACTCCTAGCATGCCCTTTGGTAGTTTGTGCATGTTGGGGATTGTAGTTCTGCAATTGCTGGAGGCACACTTTTTCATAGAAAAACTGGGCCTCCAGCTGTTGCATAACTACAACCCCCAGCATGTACAAACTACCGAAGGGCATGCTGGGAGTTGTAGTAGTGCCTTCTGCTGTTGCATAACAACAACTCCCCCCATGCCCCTTTGTGCAGGAGGCCAGCCTTACCTCCTGCTGCTGCTCTGCCGGATTCTTCTGCCGCCATGGCCGCTGTCTACTCTGCGGGGGCCCCGATTCCGGCACCGATGCTGGGTATCGCACTCCCCAAGTCCAGGTACACACTTCGGAATATGGGTGGAGCGGGTGCCGTTAGGGACACCCCCATAGCAGGCGCACCAGTGCCACCTCACTCCTGCTGCTATAGATTGATAGGTGCCGTGTCAGACGGCACCTATCTCTCTTTTTTCTGGGTTACCCAGATTGACCCGGAATCGCCGCAAATCACTGATCTGAATTGGACCCCCTCAGGGGTTTGCTTGGGGTGCATGCTGAACGATTTCAGCAGGCATCCCGGTCCGTTCCCCTCCCAGCGAGCGGCAGGGACCACAATTTCCACGGGCATACAGGTCTGCCCTTGGTCCTTAAGTACCGGGACGTCAGGGCGTACCCATACACCCGTGGTCCTTAAGGGGTTAAAATCCTCTGTAATTACAAGCAAGACATGTTTACACCTATTGACCTGCATCATTACACATTTAAAAAATATTTTTGACCAGTGCTAGGGACAATGGAGAATATTTTACTATGAGGAGTGTCATTAATAGGCCTACTAAATAACATAATGTCCATCTAGACCAAGTATTGAGTGGGTTGAGGAAAAAGTTATACTGTATATTCTGTGATAATTAAATATATGCCTCATTTTTTACAAGGCTTGGGGTGTAAATATGTAAGGGAATATCTTTTTATGTTTTAAGCAGAAGGTATCTGTAAGGTGAAGTAGTGACTCTGGTTTAGATTGCTTAAAGGGGTACTCCGGTGGAAAACTTTTTTTTTTTTTTTTTAATCAACTGGTGCCAGAAAGTTAAACAGATTTGTAAATTACTTCTATTAAAAATCTTAATCCTTCTAGTACTTATTATCTGCTGAATACTACAGAGCAAACTATTTTCTTTTTGGAACACAGTGCTCTCTGCTGAATCACAAGCACAGTGCTCTCTGCTGACATTTCTGTCCATTTTAGGAACTGACCAGAGCAGCATATGTTTTCTATGGGGATTTTCTCCTACTCTGGACAGTTCTTAAAATGGACAGAGATGTCAGCAGAGAGCACGGTGCTCGTGATGTCAGCAGAGAGCTCTGTGTTCCAAAAAGAAAAGAATTGCCTCTGTAGTATTCAGCAGCTAATAAGTACTGGAAGGACTAAGATTTTTTAATAGAAGTTTTATAGAAGTAATTTACAAATCTGTTTAACTTTCTGGCACCAGTTGATTAAAAAAAAAAATATATATATATATATATATATATCTATATATATATATATATATATATATATATATATATATATATATATCAGAGTACCCTTTTAAGCCATTTTGCATTGAGATAAAATATTAATTAACAAAGTTATGTTGTAGAAATACATTTCTATAGTGACAAGAAAGTGAAAGATTCCATGCTTTTTATAATAACATTATATTCACAGGTTCTAAATATTTAGCGTATAATTTTGGCTACGCTCACAAAGCTGACTAAGCAAGGAAAAGGAAGAAAAAACTTTTTTATGTTCTTTAAAATGTCTAAAGACGCCTATCCCAGGTCTTAGTAGAAGAATAAAAAAAAATAGCTGTGAGATCATGGTCAAGCATATGAAGGGCATCTTTTCCAGTGGCGTAGGAGTCACAACCAGTATTGGATATGGAGCAATGGAGTGTAAAAGGGCACCATAAAGGAACACCATAAAGAAGACCCTGCTTTGGACAGGCTCTCTCGGTACAGACAGATAATCAGAGGAATCCATGTATTTGGCAGTCGGGAGATGATCCAGCATGGAGGCATTTACAGACGGTTTTCAGATTGCATGAGATGCTGGGAAGAATTTGGTAATTTTGTACACATCAGGCTTTTTCTTTATTTTGCCCATGAGGACTTTGTGAGTGCAGCCTCTAACAAGAACAATTTCGAAGGCCCTGTGTTTTGGTAATGTTGTCAGTTTAATCAGCTATTTGGCCTGAGAGCAGTGTAAGGCTATATTCACACGGGAGAATTTCTGCACAGAATTCTGCATGAAAATTCTGCAGTAAATTCCGGAGAAATTAATTGTCCATTCACTTCAATGGAATTCCTGAAGCAGAATTTCTTTGAATGGGACAGCAAAATCCCATTGAAGTGTATTGGCTCCCATGCAAAAAATGTTGGCGTGTGAACATAGCCTAAAAAGACTTTTCCCCTTTACTTCAGGCCATGCTCTTCAAGTTATAGAATTTTTATGAGAAACCCTATTGTGTGAATTATAGGCTTTGATGGGTGAACTCTTTATAGCATACATTACAATCATATCATTTCGAACCTCTATTTTATGAAAGAGTAGCTTAACAAGCAGATTTATTTATTTATTTTATAGAAGGTGTTTGACTGTTTACAAGAGAAAGCAAGAACTGAGTTAGTAGGAGAAACATAAAAGGGAAATGCAAAGAAGGAGGGAGGGAATAGTAAATGAGCGTAGAATAGAACTGTGTCTGTCTGATACTGATACCTTATATCAGAAGTGAACAACTTACTGAGCTTGTCTTTCACCACAGGAGAATGTACAATGAAGCCTGTGAGAACACAACATTGCATTTTAATGGAATACTTCTTATTAGAACTGCATCACATGTATCGATGGGGATGATTATCTGCACAGTTAGGGAATTAAGGTAAAAACCCCATCCTTTTCTTGCTGAATGTTCTATTAACAATCTTTTCTTTCAGTTTTTTTTAAATCGCTAAATGTTTTCTTAAAGAAATGAAAATGTTTGTGTATTTATGCTATGCTTGTTTCTATGAGAATCTGTATAATACACTAATTTTGCAGCATAAAACTGCCGTGTGCTACTTATTCTTTACACAAAGGTATTCCACGTACAGGGGCATGCTGCGGATTCAAATCCTAATAATAATGATCATGTTTTATTACCAGTATACAATATTTGGCTGTTAGCATCCCATGGAGATGTACAGTGTGAAACACTTTATAACAAACTCATGAATACATGTAACAAAGCATACAATTCATATTGTAACAGGATAAAGTGGATAGAATATTTCATACAGATAATCAGGAATAATGGGGGGGGGGGGGAATGATCTTTTTAAAAGTGTTTTAGATGATTGAAAAGATTTTTGACGGTCATCGTAAAAAGACTGTAAATGTGAGTAGTAATATAAACGTTCTAAGCATTATAGAAGGATATCATGTTTGATTCAAGTTTATTGAGTAAATATTTCCATTTTGAGAAATAGATACAGGAGATACCCAGAGAGACTATTTATTTGAAAATGACTTATCCTCTATTTCACAATAACAATTTATCTTAATACATGGTCTGGTCTTTGATTGATTTAACACAGGATCTTTTTGAAGGATTATTTAGCTGAGTTAAAAAAAAAATATTGCCACGGACAGGCAATGGATGGAAAAATTATAAAACAAATCACACTTACCCCTCTGTCCATCAGTACCTCCGCCAATCCAGATTAACCACTTTCAACCACTTGATGTGTATCTATTCACTGGTCTCAGAAGTCACTTTTTTTGTCATTGCCTGTCCCATGGCAGTCTTTGGAATGATCTGCAAAGCCTCTTTAATATTCATTAATTCTCAAAGAGCAAGAGCAAGCATTCAGCATATTTATTCAGTACTTAATCTAATACTGCACTGTACAGTAAGTTTACTACTAACTGTTTGGCTATAATTTATTGAAAGGATTTAGTATGGTTACAGCAATGGAAGAGTTAAGATAGAAAGGCAATAATCGTTTTACCTAAGGCTAGCCATGTACATTTAATTAACATTGACAAAATCTGTCTGTTTTGGTTGGACCAGCTGATCATCTAATGTGTATGGGCCCAGAGGCAGACAACAAGGGAGAGAAGGATCAAGCAGTTGGATTTCAACATGCACAATCATTTTGTTTTCAGAGACGATAAGCCAGAGCCAGAGTTGTCTGACAGCAGCTTACTTCCCTCTCCCCATTTAGCCATTTAGAATACTTACATGCTTAGCATAGCCAAGCTGCATGGCCGAATGAGCTGTTAGTGGAGGACAGCTGCCAGAAGTTTATGGACAGTATTAGGCTGTAAAGCAACAGCAGTCTGGATTATTTGATTCTATGGACAGCTGGCGTGATAAGCTAAAAGATAAATTTGTGACCTCAGACAAAAATTACATTTTGGAATGGCTTGCATTGTATTAGAAATTAATGTTATGTTCTCTATTTGATTTTGCTATTCTTTACCTGGGGGGGGGGGATATTTTATTCTTAATTTTTCAGCTCTTTTTAATTTTTCCTGCTAAATAGTTGTTGATTTAAATAAAAATAAAACTAATTGTCTATATTACCATTAGAAAGTGTTGAATGCATTATGCATGGTTTAAGATTAATACTACATGACTTATATACATACCAGCTCATTTTTGAACAATATTATCTTGATTGGCATCAATTGTTTTATGGTTATCATAAATTAACTAATATAAATCAACAGTGTTCTGTCTACAGGTGTACACACTGATCAGTCATAACATAAAAGCCTTTTCTAATAATGTTTACATATCCCACAGTCAGGAGAGGAAATGATTTAGCCAGTGGTAAGGATTATTTATATACTTAAAGGGGTTATCCACCATAAGGTGATTTTAGTAAGTACCTGCCAGACAGTAATGGACATGCTTAGGAAGCATTTGTGCTTGTCTTGGGGCTAAATCGTTCTGTTGTAAATATTGGGGTGAAAATCACAGAAGAATTGTGAGACCACTGTCACACACAGGTACAGACACTATATCATAAACTACACTAACTTTACACCCCCTGTAGCATAGTCAAATAAAACCCCTTTAACCCCTTAATGACCACGGACATAAATGTACATCCTGGTGTGGAGGTACTTTGCGCACCTGGACATACATTTACATCCTGTACATGACCGCGAGCATCGGACATCAGCAATCACGCTGATGTCTGCCATTAACCCCTCAGATGTTGTGATTAATACAGATCACGGCATCTGCGGCAGTGTGGCACTTAAAATGGATGATTGAATCACCCAAGGCACTGACACAGGGATCCGATCATCTGAAATGGCCGCCAGAGATCCCCTCACCTGTCTCTGTCCCTCCTGGCATCTTCTGTTCTGGTCTGAGATCGAGCAGACTGATCAGTGCTATGCCCTATGCATAGCACTGAACAGTATTAGCAATCAAATGATTGCTATTGATAGCCCCTATGGGGACATAAAAAGTGTAAAAAAAAAAAAAAAAAAAAAAAAAAAATACCCTCTTTCAATAAAAATGTCAATTATCCCTTTTCCTCATTTTACCCCCAAAAAGCATAAACAAACTTAATAAACACATTTGGTATCGTCGCATGTGCAAATGTTCAAACTATCCAAATAAAATGTTAATGATCCCATAGGGTGAACGGCGTAAACGTAAATAATAAAAAAAAAGTCCAAAATTGCAGTTTTTTTGTCACTTTTTATTTAAACAGATTAATAAAAAGTGATTTAAAAGTTTCATATATGAAAATGTGGTATCGATAAAAAAAGTACAGATCACAGCGCAAAAAATGAGCCCTCATACCGCCCCCTATACGGAAAAAGGTGGTCAAAATAGGGCAAAAAACGAAAATGCTAAAATAAAATTGGCCTGTTCCTTAACCCCTTAACCACACAGCCCTTTTTCACCTTAAGGACTGAGCCCTTTTTCGCAATTCTGACCACTGTCACTTTGCGAATTAATAACGCGAAAGCGCTTTTACCGAATATTATGATTCTGAGATTGTTTTTTTGTGGCATATTCTACTTTATTTTGGTGGTAAATTTTTGGCATTACTTGCATCCTTTTTTGGTGAAAAATCCCAAAATGTCATGAAAATTTTAAAAATTTAGCATTTTTCTAACTTTGAAGCTCTCTACTTGTAAGGAAAATGGATATTCACAATACATTTTATTTTTATTCACAAATAAAATATGTCTACTTCATGTTAGCATCATAAAATGGACATATTTTTGCTTTTTGAAAAAATCGAGGGCTTCAAAGTAGAGCAGCAATTTTCAAAAAATTGCTAAATCTGAAGGGACAGATGTTACAGAACTACAACTCCCAGCGTGCCTGGGCAGTCCAGGCATGCTGAGAGTTGTAGTTTGGCAACATCTGGGGGGCTACCGTTTGGGCACCACTGTAACAGTGGTCTCCAAACTGTGACCCTCCAGATGTTGCAAAACTAGAACTCCCAGCATGTCCAGACAGCCTTTGGCTGTATGGGCATGCTGGAAGTTGCAGTTTGGCCTTCCTAGTGGTTGCCACAGTAAAGATCGTTTTACTTTCAATTCCCCCCACCACCGACGCTTCCCTACCTGATCCAGTATCCAGCAGTCTCCAGCGAAGATCCGGGGTCCCCAGGCATCTTCTCCTGCAGGTACCGCCCTCCATATTCTTCCCATGATCCCCTCGACATCCAGGGGTGGGCAGAACGGGGGGTTGCCATGGCAACCCACTGTCCTGCTCTGCCATTGGTCATAATCAGTTCTGACCAATGGCAGGGGATAGGAGGAGATCCCTGACAGCTCCGATCATCGCTATTTTCCGAGTGATCGGGTCACCAGAGACCCGATCAGCCCGGAATAGCAGAAAATCGCATGTCTGAATTGACATGCGATTTTCTGCAATCGCTGACATGGGGGGGGTCTCAGGACCCCCCTGGGCGATGCGCCCGGGTGCCTGCTGTATCATTTCAGCAGGCATCCTGATCCGGTCCCCAACCGGCTAGCGGCGGGGACCGGAATTCCCAGGGGCGTATCCATATGCCCTCAGTCCTTAAGGACTCGGGATGCAGGGCGTATGCATACGCCCAGCATCCTGAACAGGTTAAAGGGGAACTCCGGTGAAAAACTTTATTTTATTTTATTTTTTATCAACTGGTGCCAGAAAATTAAACAGATTTGTAAATGACTTCTATTAAAAAATCTTAATCCTTCCTGCACTTATTAGCTGCTGAATACTACAGTGGAAATTCTTTTCTTTTTGTAACACAGAGCTGTCTGCTGACATCATGAGCACAGTGCTCTCTGCTGACATCTCTGTCCATTTTAGGAACTGTGCAGAACAGCATATGTTTGCTATGGGGATTTCCTTTTATTCTGGGGAGTTCCTAAAATGGACAGAAATGTCAGCAGAGAGCACTGTGCTCATGATGTCAGCAGACAGCTCTGTGTTTCAAACGAAAAAGAATTTACACTGTAGTATTCAGCAGCTAATAAGTACAGGAAGGATTAAGATTTTTTAATAGAAGACATTTACAAATCTGTTAAACTTTCTGGCACCAGTTGATTTAAAAAAAAAAAAAAAGTTTTTCACTGGAGTACCCCTTTAACGACGAGCGCCGTAAATGAACGTCCTGGTGACGTGGTACTTAACGCACCAGGACGTACATTTGCGTCCTAAGCATAACCGCGGGCATCGGAGCGATGCCCGGATCATGCACGGCAGGTCCCGGCTGCTGTGATCAATACAGATCACGGCATCTGCAGCATCGTGGTCACTTAAATGGATGATCGCATCGCCCGCAGCTCTGCCGCGGCGATTCGATCATCCAGCACGGCAGCCAGAGGTCCCCTCACCTGGTTCCGCTGCCTTCCGGGAGTCTTCTGCTCTGATCTTCCTTCCCGCAGACCAGAGCAGAAGATGACCGATAACCCTGATCAGTGCTGTGTCCTATACATAGCACTGAACAGGATTAGCAATCTAATGATTGCTATAAATAGTCCCCTATGGGGACTATTAAAGTGTAAAAATAAAGAAAAAAAGTAAAAAAAAAAATAAAGTAAAAAAATTTGAAAAACCCCCTCCCCCAATAAAAACATAAATTGTCCCATGTTCCCTATTTTACCCCCAAAAAGTGTTACAAAAATATTTTATATACATATTTGGTATCGCCGCGTGCGTAAATATCTGAACTATTAAAATAAAATGTTAATGGTACTGTACGGTGAACGGCGTGAACGTAAAAAAATGTCCAAAATTGCTGCTTTTTTATAACCTTTTATTCCCCAAAAAATTATAAAAAATGTATTAAAAGTTTTATATAAGCAAATATGGTATCAATAAAAAGTACAGATCACATCGCAAAAAATGAGCCCTCATACCGCCGCTTATACGGAAAAATGAAAAAGTTATGGGTCTTCAAAATAGGGAAATTTTAAACGTACTAATTTGGTTAAAAAGTTTGTGATTTTTTTAAGCGCAACAGTAATAGAAAAGTAGATTATCATAGGAATCATTTTAATCGTATTGACCCAAAGAATAAAGAACACATGTAATTTTTACTGTAAATTGTACGGCGTGAAAGAAAACCTTCCAAAATTAGCAAAATTGCGGTTTTCTTTTTAATTTCCCCACACAAATAGTATTTTTTTGGTTGTGCCATACATTTTATGGTAAAGTGAGTGATGGCATTACAACAGACAACTGGTCGCGCAAAAAACAAGCCCTCATACTAGTCTGTGGATAAAAATATAAAAGAGTTATGATTTTTTGAAGGCGAGGAGGAAAAATCGAAAACGTAAAAATAAAATTGTCTGCGTCCTTAAGGCCCAAATTGGTTGCGTCCTTAAGGGGTTAAGGCCAAAATGGGCTTGGTCCTTAAGGGGTTAAACATCTCTCCTCAAGACTAAACAAATTGAATTATTCATTCTTTTTTCTTAACTAAGCTGCATCATGCTCCTTATTAGTTTATTAGCTGTGCCCCTGTGTACCTTTTTAAGTTCCAGGGCATTCTTTGCATTAACTAATGCCCAATGTTGAACAGCATTGCACAGATGAGGACTTACAGATGACTTGTAAGAGTGTATTCACACGTACAGGATATTTTGCATATTTGATGTGGCAGATTTTAAATTTAAAATCATTTACTTTACATTGCAATCTGCATTGTCAGCTTTAAATATGCTGTGTGAATACAGCTTAAAATCCTAATATGATATCCCCATCCTGCAAGTCCATGCCCATTTTTAAAACATACTTACAAAAACCAATATGGGACACGTGGTATATGGGTGAGAGCGTAGTGGCTTGTTGCTCTATAAGCCCAGTATCATATCGATCATAGAAAAAAGCACATACGTTCAATTGAATGCAACAATTCTTCTTTCTTTATATATAATTCAGTAATATACAAAATTTCAACAAATGTTCTCCCAAAGTGTGTCAGTAAAGTCTGCATGATGTTGAAAGGAGACATATAAGGCTCTTCAAGTATTCATGTGCAGCCGCACCAATATTCACTTATTCGGCAGTCTCCATTCATTGCAGGTAAAGTAGAAACATCTGCAATGTTTCAGAGGCAACGCCTTCTTTGTGATGATTGACAAAGAAGGCGTTGCCTGTGAAACGTTGCAGACGTTACTACTTTATCTGCAGTGAATGGAGACGGCTTAATATTGGTGCGGCTGCACATGAATACTTGAAGAGCCTTACATGTCTCCCTTTCAACTTCATGAGGACTTTACTGACACACTTTTGGTTAATATTTGTTGAAATTTTGTATATTACTGAAGTATATATAAAGAAAGAAGAATTGTTGCATTCAATTGAACGTATGTGCTTTTTTCTATGATGGACATTTTTTATACATGACAATATTCTTCTGGCCTTTGAAGCAGCTACTTCACATTGCATGTTGTTCTGTGGGCTATGATCTACAAGATCACCCAATTCCTTCTCTACCAGTGACTCTCACAATTTTATTGCTCTCTTGGACATATACATGCAGCTTATTTGTATTCAGACGCATAACTTTACAGTTATCCATATTAGACCTAATTTTCCACTCAGTGTGTTCAAGTCAGCTGGTAACTAATACACACCTTCCACAATCTATGCTGTTCACAAAGCTTGGCATCATCAACAAAGAAATAAACAGAGCTGTTAATCTCATTCTCTAGGTCATTATTAAAACAAATATTTCAAATACTGAATCTTGAGGTATACTACTTATACCTAGGGATCATTCAGACTAGGTATCATTGACCACTACTCTCTGGATATAGTCCTTAAAGGGGGATTTCAGTTATGAAAATTGTAACCTCTATCCACAGGATAAGGGCTAGGTGTCCTTTTTTGGGAAGCCTGACAACTGGGACCCCCTGCAACCTTAATTTACCTAGAAAGCATCTATGAGGGGCAGAGTCAAACAATTCCCCCTTCGGGCTGCCTAAGGACATACCTGCCTACTTGGTTGGGGGATGGATAAGGACATACCTGCCTTTTAGGGTTGGGGAGCTACTTATGGAAATACCTGCTGACTGGAGAGAGGGAAACCACCTACCAAAAGCATACCTGCCTACTGTGGGAGGGAAAACTACTCACCTCACCTAAGGATATAAAGAGGTTAATGAAGCTCATTCTGCAAAATATACTGCTCGGTGTGTAGGGGTAACCACTGCTCTGCCTGTACACTCTCTTTTATTGATATGCTTTTATTATGAGAATAAAGTTTGAAAATGACCTTTTCTTCTCTTTGCTACAAAAACTGTATAAGCATTAATAAAATAAAATACAAAGAATGATTGTATCATTCAATCTGTAAATGTCTCAAAGAATAAATAGCTATAATCATATATGGTTTAAATAGTTCATATTAAATCCAATGATAGTAGTTAATTTACGGTAATTAAAGTTTTGAGTAAAAAATAAGTCACTGGTGATTCAAGGTCGACACCTGGATTAATGTGAATCAGTAATATTAATTACGTTTGGTTTAATAAGTGAGATCTTGGATATTCAGAATAGTTGTGTCATCAATATAAATAATAACACAATGATAGGATGCTTACCACTCCTGTCAGCCTGGACATAGAATACATCACCACTTCTGTGATCTTGAATCACTGCAGAGTAGTGTTGCTCGCGAATATTCGCAATTCGAATATTATTCGCGAATATCGCATATTCGCGAATTCGCGAATTTCGCGAATATAGCGCTATATATTCGTAATTACGAATATTCGTTTTTTTTTTTTTTTTTTTTCTTCACAGTACACATCACAGTGATCACCCCTCTCTGCTTCCAGCTTGTGTGGTGTAAAGAAGGCTGTAATACTACAGTGTGAGACTGGCGCGCGAAAATTCGCATATGCGAAAATTAGAATATGCTAATTTTCGCATATGCGAATTTCCACGCATGCGAATTTTCGCGTATGCTAATTTGGCATATGCTAACTTTCGCATGTTAATTTTCGCATACGCGAATGTTCGTATATGCGAAAATAAAACGAGAATATAACGAATATGCGAATATTCGCGAATATATGACGAATATTCGTCCATATATTCGCGAATATTCGCGAATTCGAATATGGCCTATGCCGCTCAACACTAGCTGCCAGGCATTCCCTCCTTTAAAAAAAAAAAAACACAGGATAATTAATTTCAGCTCTCCAAGATATTTATTTGGCATGATTCTTACTGTTTAGCGTCTATCGACGTCAAGAGCCTGTACACCCGCATCCCCTAGGATGCGGGTGCATACGTTATGAGGACGTTTTTGTCCACTACTGATAAGTCCCCCAATTTTGGTAGATTATGTCACAGATGCTGTGGGTTTTATCCTTACCAATAATACTTTTGTAAATGATGGTACGTGCAAGTTTGGGGAACCGTGATCGGTACCCCAGTATCTTGCACATACGCAAATATTTTTCTAGCAATATTGGAAAGTAAAATGATTTTTTCTACTGAGAACCCATATACCCATCATATACATTTTTATCTCAGATATGTTGATGACATTTTGTGATATGGAACAGGACAGAAAATCAGTTCTCTCAATTTGTTCATTATTTAAATAACCACAACCAAGTTAATATATTTTTTACACACCAATTTGGTGGTGATACATTAGACTTCCTTGATGTGCACATATTCATGAAAGAAGGCAAAATTAATACTGCGGGGTATAGAAAAAACATCATGAAGAATTCCTTCCTTCATTATGCAAGCTCACATCCAAAACATGTCCATGATGCTATTCCTTACAGTACATTTTTATGATTAAAATTAATCAACAATGATCCACTGTTATAGGCACAACAGGCAAAATAATTGAATGATCGCCTGTCTCGATGTGGTTATCCTATGCCAATAATAAAAAAAAGTGGCAGATAGAGCTAGTCATAAGAATAGAGCAGAAATATTGCAAAAAAAAAAAAAACTGGCAAAAAAAACACACAGATAAGAGTTTGTCTTTGTTTTTTAGAACACATCAATGAACAGTGCCATGAAAACCGCGATACACAAAAACTGGTTTATGATAGAAAGTTATAAAGATCTACAAGAGACTGCAAAATTAAAACCAATGATAACACACAGGAAAATAACTACAATAGGAAGTTTTATTAAAAACAAAATCAGATACCACACTAGGAAAAAAAAGAACTTGGTTAGACCGCACAGCCCCCAATGAATTTTTACCCATGTAAAAATTGTTCCTATTGCTAGTATAATATGGCCAGGAACATATTCACCTTAGGCGGTAATTGAGATAAAGGTCAAACAATTCATAACCTGCAAAAGAACTTGTGTTGTTTATTGTCTTACATGCCCCTATGGACTATTTTATATAGGGAAGACGATTAGGATCCTATATAAATGAGTTAGGGAGCATTTATATTCCCTAAAAACAAAATCTGGAGCTACCAGATTTATTAATCACATGCACGAAAGTTATGCAGGTAATCCAGCACTTGCAGGTATAGAAAGGTTGGAAACTACAGAAAGAGGAGCAGATCGCAATTGTTTATTGTTGAGAAGAGAAGCTGCTTGGATCAGCCATCTGAATGCTTTGGGTCCGCTCGGGCTCAATTACTGTAACAATCTTTCTTTTCTCTAGCACAGGTCATGTACATAGGTTACAGTGTAATGTTGTTGTTTTTAACATTGACACGCCCCCTCACCTGTAGCTGCATAAATGCACTACTTACCTGATGTGAACCAGGAGAAGCATCCGTGTGATGTGAAACAGTCTGTTGCCTGTTTTTCCTCCGCTGCACGAGCACCTGTTTCCTGCTGATGTTCTGCTAACCAAGCTGCATGCATCGTGATCAAGTTTATAATAAAGATCCATGCAGATGAACAGAAAAATTGTGGGGTGAGTGCATTCATCCAAATCTTCTCTAATATTCATGTATATAATATAATACCTACTATATATAATATAGTACATACAAATACATTTTTCTTACTGCAGAGTGCACTATTGAGAGTTGCCACGGACCTTAGTATGTAGTGGACGCTGACACCGGGGTGCTCGATCCTTTCAAAGCAGGAAAGCAGAGGCAAAGAAAACCAGAGGGCATTCTCCACAGGTCAGGTAAACCACTTGTCGTTATTTTATTCTGAGCAACATGTCACAAAGTACAGGATTAAAAGCCGGGATGTCCACAGGAGGTAACAGCCATTTCACACCTCTCTTTGCGTTTTATCAGACCACTCCTACCTCACCTGTCGGAGCCGATAAATACTCAACACTCATGACTTAGGTGAGGTGAGGCGTTTACAAAAACAGTGCATTAAAAACTATTAAAAGCACAACCGTGAAAGTAAACTATCATAACTATGTACAAGAAGACTCACAAAAATAACACAGAAGAATCATATGAAAACACTTAGATCCAGCCTATCGTTAAGACCCAGATTCCCTTCTGCTTGTGAACGGATAATCTATCTCGCTTATTGCTGCAGAAGGAATCTCTGTCTGTCCATGCCTTCTTTTAGTCCTACCCGTTCCAGCCCGAAGAATGACAGTGATATAAGGCCACTATTATGTGCTTCTTGAATATGGCTGATTAAATGGGAGGAGCCCTTCATGGTTTTAATCGAGTGTACATGTTCCCTGAACCGAACGTTCATGGGACGAATTTTACACCAGATATGAAACCTCTGGCAGGTACAATAAAAGGGGAACATTTAACGGTGGAAACAAGTAGAAAATAAATGTTTTCAAATCAACTGGTGACTGAAAGTTAAACAGATTTGTAAATTACTCCTATTAAAAAATCTTAATCCTTCCAGTACTTGTTAGCTGGTGTATAAAACAGAGGCATTTGTGAATTTCTTTCCTGTCTGACAACAGTGCTCTCTGATGACATCTCTGTTTGTGTCAGGCACTGTACAGATTAGAATCATATCCCCATAGAAAACCTCTATTAGCAGAGAGCACAGTTGTCAGGCTGGGAAGAACTTCACAAATGTTTCTGTAGTATATCTGTAGTGTACAGCAGCTGATAAGTACTAGAAAGGTTAGGATTTTTAAATAGAAGGGATTTACAAATCTGTTTAACTTTCTTGCACCAGTTGATTTGAAAACATTTTTTTCCACCACTCTACCCCTTTAATAATACCATAGACAACCAAGGTAGTTCTGCAGCAAAACGCATTTTTAAATTTAATAGAGCACTCACCAGGTCATACAGTTACAGAAAGCTTCTTTATTTCATGATGGCTTGATAGCGTTCAACATGTGCAGGGAGAGCGGACGGAAGCAGAGGGGTGGGGGAGAGGGTTGGGAGACAGTCCGTATTGCACAATCAGCTTCGTCAGGCCCCTGGTTTACTCACGTGTACAGGTGTGTCATTAAGTTAAAGGGCACCATCACCATGGATACAGCAAATAAACTAAACAATTATTACACCATGATGAAATAGTGCACAGTGAAACCTTAAAAACAAACACCTGCACATGCGAAAAACAGTAGAACAGGCACTTTAATTTAGAAAAAACTTTTCTTGTTTCTTTCATTTAATCCTGAGCCTCCTGTGGCATCCAATCTGGATATCCATCTGGATTATTTGGTTAATAACTGTTGATGCCTGTTCTCTTTAGCATTTGTTCTTTCAATTCTCTCTAATGCAGAAAATTTCAGAGACTTTGTGGATCCACCATGTTTTTCTGTGATGTGGGCAATTAATCTTGTAGCTCCTACACCCATTTTAAGGGATCTAAAATGCTCCCTTATCCGGCGAAAAAGAGGGCATGGTTTTACCCACATAAAAATGTTCACAGTCACAGAATATGGTGTATACGACAAAGTCGGATCTACAAGCTATAAACTGATTAATTTTCACAGTATAACCTAATAATGTCAATTCTTTAGACCTGGAATTGTGACTGCAAAAAGAGCATGACCCGCAAGCATAGTTGCCTGTTGGTCTTTGTTCAAACAACCAATGCGTTTTTTTCTTCTGTTCATTTTTTTCTTTTGTTTTTTTATGTAATCGCTAATGGTCGTGCTTCTCCTGTATGTCACAATTGGGGCTTCAGTGGTCTAGTCCTGCAAATTGTTACGCCGAGCGCTCCGGGTCCCCGCTCCTCCCCGGAGCGCTCGCTTCACTCCCTCCGCTGCAGCGCTCCGGTCACGTCCTCTGACCCGGGGCGCTGCGATCCCGCTGCCAGCCGGGATGCGATTCGCGATGCGGGTAGCGCCCGCTCGCGATGCGCACCCCGGCTCCCCTACCTGACTCGCTCCCCGTCTGTTCTGTCCCGGCGCGCGCGGCCCCGCTCCCTAGGGCGCGCGCGCGCCGGGTCTCTGCGATTTAAAGGGCCACTGCGCCGCTGATTGGCGCAGTGGTTCCAATTAGGGTTTTCACCTGTGCACTTCCCTATATTACCTCACTTCCCTTGCACTCCCTTGCCGGATCTTGTTGCCTTAGTGCCAGTGAAAGCGTTCCTTGTGTGTTCCTTGCCTGTGTTTCCAGACCTTCTGCCGTTGCCCCTGACTACGATCCTTGCTGCCTGCCCCGACCTTCTGCTACGTCCGACCTTGCTTCTGCCTACTCCCTTGTACCGCGCCTATCTTCAGCAGCCAGAGAGGTGAGCCGTTGCTAGTGGATACGACCTGGTCACTACCGCCGCAGCAAGACCATCCCGCTTTGCGGCGGGCTCTGGTGAAAACCAGTAGTGGCTTAGAACCGGTCCACTAGCACGGTCCACGCCAATCCCTCTCTGGCACAGAGGGTCCACTACCTGCCAGCCGGCATCGTGACAGTAGATCCGGCCATGGATCCCGCTGAAGTTCCTCTGCCAGTTGTCGCTGACCTCACCACGGTGGTCGCCCAGCAGTCACAACAGATAGCGCAACAAGGCCAACAGCTGTCTCAACTGACCGTTATGCTACAACAGTTGCTACCACAGCTTCAGCAGTCATCTCCTCCGCCAGCTCCTGCACCTCCTCCGCAGCGAGTGGCCGCTCCTGGGATACGCTTATCCTTGCCGGATAAATTTGATGGGGACTCTAAGTTTTGCCGTGGCTTTCTTTCCCAATGTTCCCTGCATCTGGAGATGATGTCGGACCTGTTTCCCACTGAAAGGTCTAAGGTGGCTTTCGTAGTCAGTCTTCTGTCCGGAAAAGCCCTGTCATGGGCCACACCGCTCTGGGACCGCAATGACCCCGTCACTGCCTCTGTACACTCCTTCTTCTCGGAAATCCGAAGTGTCTTTGAGGAACCTGCCCGAGCCTCTTCTGCTGAGACTGCCCTGTTGAACCTGGTCCAGGGTAATTCTTCCGTTGGCGAGTATGCCGTACAATTCCGTACACTTGCTTCAGAATTGTCCTGGAATAATGAGGCCCTCTGCGCGACCTTCAAAAAAGGCCTATCCAGCAACATTAAAGATGTTCTGGCCGCACGAGAAATTCCTGCTAATCTACATGAACTTATTCACCTAGCCACTCGCATTGACATGCGTTTTTCTGAAAGGCGTCAGGAACTCCGCCAAGATATGGACTCTGTTCGCACGAGGCGTTTCGTCTCCTCGGCTCCTCTCTCCTCTGGTCCCCTGCAATCTGTTCCTGTGCCTCCCGCCGTGGAGGCTATGCAGGTCGACCGGTCTCGCCTGACACCTCAAGAGAGGACACGACGCCGTATGGAGAACCTCTGCCTGTACTGTGCTAGTACCGAACACTTCCTGAGGGATTGTCCTATCCGTCCTCCCCGCCTGGAAAGACGTACGCTGACTCCGCACAAAGGTGAGACAGTCCTTGATGTCTACTCTGCTTCTCCACGTCTTACTGTGCCTGTGCGGATGTCTGCCTCTGCCTTCTCCTTCTCTACAGTGGCCTTCTTGGACTCTGGATCTGCAGGAAATTTTATTTTGGCCTCTCTCGTCAACAGGTTCAACATCCCGGTGACCAGTCTCGCCAGACCCCTCTACATCAATTGTGTAAATAATGAAAGATTGGACTGTACCATACGTTTCCGCACGGAGCCCCTTCTTATGAGCATCGGATCTCATCATGAGAGGATTGAACTTTTGGTCCTCCCCAATTGCACCTCGGAGATTCTCCTTGGACTTCCCTGGCTTCAACTTCATTCCCCAACCCTGGATTGGTCCACTGGGGAGATCAAGAGTTGGGGGTCCTCTTGTTCCAAGAACTGTCTAAAACCGGTTCCCAGTAACCCTTGCCGTAACTCTGTGGTTCCTCCAGTAACCGGTCTCCCTAAGGCCTATATGGACTTCGCGGATGTTTTCTGCAAAAAACAAGCTGAGACTCTACCTCCTCACAGGCCTTATGATTGCCCTATCGACCTCCTCCCGGGTACTACTCCACCCCGGGGCAGAATTTATCCTCTCTCTGCCCCAGAGACTCTTGCCATGTCCGAATACGTCCAGGAGAATCTAAAAAAGGGCTTTATCCGTAAATCCTCCTCTCCTGCCGGAGCCGGATTTTTCTTTGTGTCCAAAAAAGATGGCTCCCTACGTCCTTGCATTGACTACCGCGGTCTTAATAAAATCACGGTTAAGAACCGCTACCCCTTACCCCTCATCTCTGAACTCTTTGATCGCCTCCAAGGTGCCCACATCTTCACTAAATTGGACTTAAGAGGCGCCTATAACCTCATCCGCATCAGAGAGGGGGACGAGTGGAAAACGGCATTTAACACCAGAGATGGACACTTTGAGTATCTGGTCATGCCCTTTGGACTGTGCAATGCCCCTGCCGTCTTCCAAGACTTTGTCAATGAAATTTTTCGTGATCTGTTATACTCCTGTGTTGTTGTATATCTGGACGATATCCTAATTTTTTCTGCCAATCTAGAAGAACACCGCCAGCATGTCCGTATGGTTCTTCAGAGACTTCGTGACAACCAACTCTATGCCAAAATTGAGAAATGTCTGTTTGAATGCCAATCTCTTCCTTTTCTAGGATATTTGGTCTCTGGCCAGGGACTACAGATGGATCCAGACAAACTCTCTGCCGTCTTAGATTGGCCACGCCCCTCCGGACTCCGTGCTATCCAACGCTTTTTGGGGTTCGCCAATTATTACAGGCAATTTATTCCACATTTTTCTACCATTGTGGCTCCTATCGTGGCTTTAACCAAAAAAAATGCTGATCCCAAGTCCTGGCCTCCTCAAGCAGAAGACTCCTTTAAACGACTCAAGTCTGCCTTTTCTTCGGCTCCCGTGCTCTCCAGACCTGACCCTTCCAAACCCTTCCTATTGGAGGTTGATGCCTCCTCAGTGGGAGCTGGAGCTGTTCTTCTACAAAAAAATTCTTCCGGGCATGCTGTCACTTGTGGTTTTTTCTCTAGGACCTTCTCTCCAGCGGAGAGGAACTACTCCATCGGGGATCGAGAGCTTCTAGCCATTAAATTAGCACTTGAGGAATGGAGGCATCTGCTGGAGGGATCAAGATTTCCTGTTATTATCTACACCGACCACAAGAACCTCTCCTACCTCCAGTCTGCCCAACGGCTGAATCCTCGCCAGGCCCGGTGGTCTCTGTTCTTTGCCCGATTTAATTTTGAGATTCACTTTCGTCCTGCCGATAAGAACATTAGGGCCGATGCTCTCTCTCGTTCCTCGGATGCCTCAGAAGTTGATCTCCCTCCGCAACACATCATTCCACCTGACTGCCTGATCTCCACTTCTCCTGCCTCCATCAGGCAGACTCCTCCAGGAAAGACCTTTGTTTCTCCACGCCAACGCCTCGGAATCCTCAAATGGGGTCACTCCTCCCATCTCGCAGGTCATGCGGGCATCAAGAAATCTGTGCAACTCATCTCCCGCTTCTATTGGTGGCCGACTCTGGAGACGGATGTTGTGGACTTTGTGCGAGCCTGCACTATCTGTGCCCGGGATAAGACTCCTCGCCAGAAGCCCGCTGGTTTTCTTCATCCTCTGCCTGTCCCCGAACAGCCTTGGTCTCTGATTGGTATGGATTTTATTACTGATTTACCCCCTTCCCGTGGCAACACCGTTATTTGGGTGGTCGTTGATCGATTCTCCAAAATGGCACATTTCATCCCTCTTCCTGGTCTTCCTTCTGCGCCTCAGTTGGCTAAACAATTTTTTGTACACATTTTTCGTCTTCACGGGTTGCCTACGCAGATTGTCTCGGATAGAGGGGTCCAATTCGTGTCTAAATTCTGGAGGGCTCTCTGTAAACAACTCAAGATTAAATTAAATTTTTCCTCTGCATATCATCCCCAGTCCAATGGACAAGTAGAAAGAATTAACCAGATCCTGGGTGATTATTTGCGACATTTTGTTTCCTCCCGCCAGGATGACTGGGCAGATCTCCTTCCATGGGCCGAATTCTCGTATAACTTCAGGGTCTCTGAATCTTCCTCCAAATCCCCATTTTTCGTGGTGTACGGCCGTCACCCTCTTCCCCCCCTCCCTACCCCCTTGCCCTCTGGTCTGCCCGCTGTGGATGAAATTTCTCGTGACCTTTCCATTATATGGAGAGAGACCCAAAATTCTCTCTTACAGGCTTCTTCACGCATGAAGAGGTTCGCGGATAAGAAAAGAAGAGCTCCCCCCGTTTTTTCCCCTGGAGACAAGGTATGGCTCTCCGCTAAATATGTCCGCTTCCGTGTCCCTAGCTACAAGTTGGGACCACGCTATCTTGGTCCTTTCAAAATTTTGTGTCAAATTAATCCTGTCTCTTATAAACTTCTTCTTCCTCCTTCTCTTCGTATCCCTAATGCCTTTCACGTCTCTCTTCTCAAACCACTCATCCTCAACCGTTTTTCTCCCAAATCTGTTCCTCCCACTCCTGTTTCCGGCTCCTCGGACGTCTTCTCGGTCAAGGAAATTTTGGCTGCCAAAAAGGTCAGAGGGAAAAATTTTTTTTTAGTAGACTGGGAGGGTTGTGGTCCTGAAGAGAGATCCTGGGAACCTGAGGACAACATCCTTGACAAAAGTCTGCTCCTCAGGTTCTCAGGCTCCAAGAAGAGGGGGAGACCCAAGGGGGGGGGGTACTGTTACGCCGAGCGCTCCGGGTCCCCGCTCCTCCCCGGAGCGCTCGCTTCACTCCCTCCGCTGCAGCGCTCCGGTCACGTCCTCTGACCCGGGGCGCTGCGATCCCGCTGCCAGCCGGGATGCGATTCGCGATGCGGGTAGCGCCCGCTCGCGATGCGCACCCCGGCTCCCCTACCTGACTCGCTCCCCGTCTGTTCTGTCCCGGCGCGCGCGGCCCCGCTCCCTAGGGCGCGCGCGCGCCGGGTCTCTGCGATTTAAAGGGCCACTGCGCCGCTGATTGGCGCAGTGGTTCCAATTAGGGTTTTCACCTGTGCACTTCCCTATATTACCTCACTTCCCTTGCACTCCCTTGCCGGATCTTGTTGCCTTAGTGCCAGTGAAAGCGTTCCTTGTGTGTTCCTTGCCTGTGTTTCCAGACCTTCTGCCGTTGCCCCTGACTACGATCCTTGCTGCCTGCCCCGACCTTCTGCTACGTCCGACCTTGCTTCTGCCTACTCCCTTGTACCGCGCCTATCTTCAGCAGCCAGAGAGGTGAGCCGTTGCTAGTGGATACGACCTGGTCACTACCGCCGCAGCAAGACCATCCCGCTTTGCGGCGGGCTCTGGTGAAAACCAGTAGTGGCTTAGAACCGGTCCACTAGCACGGTCCACGCCAATCCCTCTCTGGCACAGAGGGTCCACTACCTGCCAGCCGGCATCGTGACACAAATCTTGTTGTAAAATAAACAAATATTTGGTTTCTGCCTTTCTTACAATCTTGTTCATGGAAATGTGAACCTATTCTTAGTTTTTTTCTGGCGGGTTTGAAAAAGGCTCCTGCGATCAATTTTTCCACTCTCTTTCTGGCATCTACCAGTACTTTTTCTGGATACCCTCGATTATGGAGTCTGTCTTCCAGCTCAACTATTTGTTTGTGATAAGTTTCTTCCTCATTATTTATTCTTTTTAGGCGGATCATTTTGCCATAGGGGATACTATTTTTTGTGCTATGAGTATGGGATGAACATTTTTTTTCCATATTAAATGTTTTATTGAAGGTTTTTTGAAACAAACATAAACAATGGACAGTAATGGTTATCACATAGGCCAGGGAGTGTACATCACATGGAGGGCAATAGCATTCTAAGCAGCTAGACAGTCTATTAAACAGTAGTCTGGGAACACCAGTATGGCTATGACCAATAGCACTACAGAACAGTTTCAATGTAGGGTCTTTGAAGAGTTGGTCTCCATGTCTTACTGTGAGGAAATGTTTGTGTAGCAATTAGTGCAACGTATTTGAGGGTCTACGTAGCGTGTATTGCCACGAGGGTGGGTGACACTCCCTTTTGACAACTAAATCAACGCGATTATGTAAGTAAGTAAATGAGATATAAGGAAGACAACTCAAGAGGGTGAGGCGGTAGTGAGAAAGGAAAAGAGGAAAGAAAAGAAGGAGAAGGGAAGGGAAGGGAAGGGAAGGGAAGGGGAAGATAGAAGAACCACATTTGAGAGCAGGAGCCTACCTCGCTACCTGAGGCATCCCGGAGCTCCCCGAACACCCAGTGGAGACCCGTCCAACAGTCACAGGTCAGAGACGTCAGGTCAAGTAATGAGAAGGTTTCAGTTTGTCGGTGCTTATGAAGGTGAGGGCGAGGGATTAGTTAAGTATTGAGATACAGGGTCTCGTATTCTGAGGAGCTTGCAAAAGCCACCCATGGGGACCAGATCGTATGGTATTTAGTGAGCTCTTTGATCGATTCGGCCAGTAGTTCCTCCATCCTATGGAGTCTAGAGATCTCTAATAGCCATGTTGAAATGGAGGGGGGTGTAGGTGATTTCCCTAATCTTGGTATCACTGACCTGGCTGCCAGGAGTAGGAATAAGATCAGTCGAGTCGTGTGTTTGGGTATCGATGGGGGTAGAATCGAGAGAAGAAGGATTTCGGGTGTGCATTGTAATTGTATTTTCGTAATGCGTTGTATTATGTCTAAAATCGGTAAGGGGCCTGTGCAGATCTAGACTATGTTTTGTTGCGTTGTAAAAGTGTAGCAATTGTGCATATTGGTACATATGGGTTGCTGTAGGGGAGTGTCCGTCAAGTAAGTCAGAGACCGGTTTTAGTCCTGTGTGCGTTAGCAATAATGAAAACAAGGTGTACGTCCCTCTAGTAAATGTCAGGAATGAACGCTGGTGTAGCGCTGGGGGAATGCAGTGTTATGGAAAAGAGGCATGAGAGGTCCGGTGCGGTCAAATATGTTGAGGCTGGACATGTACATTAATCAGGACTTACAAATGAAGTACAGCACCGGGGGTAGTGCCTTTAGGGTCTTGCCGTCTCTTCCTATAGTCGGATCCCACAGAGCTGTCCTCGGGTCACATCCCTATGAGTGGTGCTCCAAGCGTACCCATTGTTTGTCTTTTTCGTGTGGTGGGAGCAATCTAGAATGCGCGTCAGGATGGTAGCTAAGTAGTAGGAGGTGTAGTCAGGGAGTGCCAATCCTCCCTCATGCTTCCGCCTGATCAGGACATGTCTGGCTAATCTAGAGTGTTTATGCATCCATATGAAGTCAGATTGCCTCGAGTTTAAGTCCTTAAAGAAGGAGCGGGGCAGGGCAACAGGCAGACTAGAAAACAAGTATAACAAGCGTGGTAGAATATTCATTTTAAAAATGTTGACCCTACCTAACCAGGAGAAGTCTTTTTTGTCCCAGCGGGAAAGGTCTTTGTCAAGTTGAAGTAAAAGCGGGGGAAAGTTTAGTCGGTATTTGTCCTCAATATTTGCGGGAACTCTGATCCCCAAGTATTTAATGGAGACCGACTGCAACTTAAACGGGTATGAGGATTGCTGGGGGAGGGTAACGTTTAGGGCTTCGCATTTGGACATATTCAATTTATAGTTGCTTAGAGTAGAGAAGTGCCTGATGGTGTGGATAAGGGAAGGGAGGGAAGTGAGGGGCGAGGACAAGTACAGTAGCATGTCGTCCGCAAAAGCCACGCATTTGGAATGGCACGAGGGGGAGGGGAGCCCCTTCATGTCTGGGTTCAGTCTAATGGCTGTCAGTAAGTGTTCCATACAAAGGACATACAGCAAAGGTGATAAGGGGCATCCCTGTCTCGTACCCTTGCAGATGTTAAATGTTGCCGATAGTGGTCCATTCAGTCTAATTTGAGCTTGGGGATGGGTGTATAGAGCCATGATTCTGGAGTGCATGAGAGGACCCAGACCTAACTGCAAAAGGGTTGCTGACATTAAATCCCAGTCCACCCTATCAAAGGCTTTCTCTGCATCTAAAGATAACAGAAGAAGCAGGGTTTTTTGTTTGCAGGCTTGATGTACAATAGAGAAAGTACGGAGAGTGTTATCTCTGGCCAGAGGACATTTTTTTTAATGTCGGTTTACGATAACCAGCTGTGATAATCTTGCCATCTCTTTGACTAATTTGTACGTCCAAAAATTCAAGTGTGGTATCTCCATAGTGTGATGTGGATAACATATTTACCGTATTAGCAGTAGTGTTGCTCCCGAATATTCGCAATGCAAATTTTATTAGCAAATATCGCATATTCGCGAATTCACGAATATTTGCGAATATAGCACTATATATTCGAAATTACGAATATTCCTTTTTATATCTTTTTCACAGTACGCATCACAGTTATCATCCCTCTCTGCTTCCAGCTTGTGTTGTGCAAAGAAGGCTCTAATACTACAGTGTGAGACTGGCGTGCGAATTTTCGCTTAAGCAAATTTTTGCATACGCAAAATTTTGCATATGCGAAAATAAAACGTGAATATTACAAATATGCGAATTTAGCCAATATATGACGAATATTCATCCATATATTGTGAATTCGAATATGGCCTATGCCGCTCAACACTAATTAGCAGTGTTCAAGTAGGTGACAAATTCTTCAGACTGCACTTTGTTGCCAGTCCATATGATAAATATGTTATCCCCATACCGCCATATGGTTTTAACCCCTTAAGGACTTAGCCCTTTTTCACCTTAAGGACTCGGACGTTTTTTGCAATTCTGACCAGTGTCACTTTAAACATTAATAACTCTGGAATGATTTTACTTATCATTCTGATTCCGAGATTGTTTTTTCGTGACATATTCTACTTTAACATAGTTGTAAAATTTTATGGTAACTTGCATCCTTTCTTGGTGAAAAATCCCAAAATTTGATGAAAAAAATGAAAATTTAGCATTTTTCTAACTTTGAAGCTCTCTGCTTGTAAGGAAAATGGATATTCAAAATGTTTTTTTTTTTTTTTCACATATACAATATGTCTTTTTTTTAAATATATTTTTATTTTAATATTAAACAATTACAAAAGTACATTGTACAAATCCGATAAAACAACATCACCAATCGGAAGAAAAGCCATACTTGTTTACATCTAAGAATATGTCTAATCAACATCCCCCCCCCCCCCCCCCCCACCCACTGGCACCGAGAAGAGCAAAGAGTAAAGAAAAAGAAAAAAAATAAAAGGGGAAAGAAAAAACTTTTAAGTCTACCATAAATTCCAAATTTTTCTACATTCTATTTGGCCACCCCTACTCCTCATCCATCTAAACTCCTTATTTTTCATGGTATTCAAACCTTCCTTCCATTCCTCTATTTGCAGTTCTTTAGGGGATATCCAATTCCTTAATATAATCAGTCTAGCGAAGAAGAAAATCCGATGTAGTAGGCACTCAAATTTGCCCATCTTACCAATAGCTCCCAGCAGTATAAACTCTATCGTACGAGGTACCTTCACAGGGATTTTACTTTCTACCTCTTTTATTACAGATTCCCAGAAAACAGATATCTTCTCACACGACCAAAAACTATGTAAATAGTCTGCCTCTTCCAAACCACATTTAACACACTGTGAAGTGATTCTCACCCCTATCCTATGTAAATGAAGCGCGGAATAGTGGGTCCTGTGTAATATCTTAAATTGTGTAATTTTATGTTCCATATTACGAGAAACCTTGCTTATATTTTGGGCCATAATGTCCCAGTCATCCTCAGACACAGTACCCACTATTCCGGACCATTTGTCTTAATTCTGTCGATCCCTCTTACTCCAATAATCTTATTTAATTTCTTATACAAAATTGATATTCCTTTTTTTTTTTCAAGTGCGCTATTTGAGTTAGTGCTTCTATGAAATTGTGTTTCTGTGCTACATATATCTCCTTATCTATCGTGTTATGGACTGCATGACTAACTTGCCAATAGTACAGCCAATCGTTATCACTAATATCATACCCCCTTTTTATGTGCTCAAATGAAAGGAGTTGTCCTTTATCAAATAATTGTTCCAGTCGTTTTATACCCTTACTATCCCAAAAAGTTGACTCACAGTTCACCAATTCTTTAAATTTATTGTTACCCCATAGGGGTGTGAACCCAAAACTATTTCCTACATGTAATTCTCCCTTTAATCTTTCCCATACTTTCCTATATTTATACAATAACATCGTGTTATTTGACCCACTCTCCTCATAATCATCTAATTCCAACACCTCATATATGTTCACTTTCTCCTTATCTACTACAATCTTCTCCAGATATCTAGCATTTCTCCAATTCGCGATTCGTACCAACTGCGCGGCCATGTAATAAACAAAAAAGTTGGGCATATCCAATCCCCCCCTATCTCCAGGGGCCATGAAATATCTGTACTTCAAACGAACCCTTTTTCTTCCCCATAACAATCTACCCAGTATCACTTCTATCTTCCGGAACCAGCATTTGCCGATCCACACTGGCGAGGCAGTAAGAAAAAAAAGGATCTGTGGGAGGACCACCGTTTTTATTATCGCCATCCTTTCTGACATAGAGAAGGGCATTTTAATCCATACTTCTACTCTCTTCGCTAAACTATTCAAAAGGGGCCGTATATTGTTAATCACAAACCTATCATTCGTGGCTGCTATTTTTACTCCCAGATAGAGGAAACATTCATTTTTTTTTTTACACGGATAGTCTTCCCACCGTCTCCCCCATATCTTCATCCAGGGGGAGCATAGTAGATTTACTCCAATTTATCTCCAACCCAGATAGAGGGGCAAATGCCTCAAACATCTTAATGATACGATGTATTTTTTCTTGTGGATTAGTTACAAAGAGGAGGATATCATCTGCAAATAGCAAGATCCTACTCTTCTCTCCATTTACTCCAAATCCCTCATAAACATCATTATCTCTTATTCAAGCCGCTAAGGGTTCAATATAAATTAAAAATAGAGAGGGTGAGAGGGGGCAGCCCTGCCCTGTTCCTCTGCTTAGTTTGAATGGGTAGGAGGGAATTCCATCCACCACTACACTCGCCTCGGGGTTAGTGTATAGTAACTGAATATAACTCAAAAACCTCGGGCCCACCCCAACCCTCTTCAAAACTTCCCAGAGGTATCCCCACTCCACCCTGTCGAAAGCTTTAGTAGCATCCAATGACAGAATGGAACAGGGGCCCCGGGATCCACTCTGGATTGCTTCATACACCTGGTGAATATTGTCATGAACCGTTCTTCCTGACCTAAACCCTCCCTGGTCATTGCCCACCACTGCATCCACTACTTTATCCAATCTCATTGCCAGTGCTTTCGCTATTATCTTTATATCTGTATTAAGCAAGGAGATAGGACGATATGAACCCAAGTCCAAGGGATCCTTATCTTTTTTCCTGATGAGTCTAATATTAGCCTCACACATAGATTTAGGGAGAACCCCCCCCCCCCCCCCCTCCAGGATTCATTAATGATACCCAGCAGTTTTGGAAGTAGCAGAGTTGAGTATATCCTATATATCTGGAAAGGAATGCCGTCAGACCCGGGGGATGTATTCCCTTGGATTGATGCCAATGCCTCCTCCAATTCCTGCAGGGAAATTGGGTCATCCAGGGAGTCCCTGACATCCTCTGTCAAACTTGGAATATTAATTCCCCTCAAGAATTCCGCTACCTCCGCCCTATTAATATCGCTGCCCATATAGAGATTGGAGAAAAAAGAGCCAACCATTTGGGCTATTTCTTCTCTATCTGTGGTTATGCTGCCATCCTCCCTCCTCAGAGCCATAATACCACATTCGTCGCCTTGATTTTTAAGTAATCTTGACAGTGTCTTGTTTGGTTTCCCTTTCTCAAAGAAATTAAATTGCCCACTAAAGAATAGTTTATTTTGTGCCTTTTTAAGTAGATATTCTTTATATTTCTCTTGAGCTGCCTTCAGTTCTAACAGCTGTTCCCCCCCACTATCCTCTTCTATCCCTGCTTCTAATGTTGCCACTTTACTATTCAGTACTGATTCTTCCTGTGAGAATTCCTTTTTTTTTTTTTTATTGATTCGCCCTATATATAGGCCCCTCAAATATGCCTTCATAGTATCCCATACCACCTGAGGGTTTGCGGACTTATGATTAATCTCCCAGAATGCCTCTATTTCCTGTCTAAACCAGTCCTGGTCGCCCACTAATTCAATCCAGTGGGGGTTGAGCCGAAAGCCCAACCTTTTCCCACCCATTACCTTACCTCCAATTTCCACCACCACTGGGCAATGGTCCGATAGGGTTTTAGCTTTATACTGCACCCTGCTGGTCCAGGTCATTGCATTCTTATCACACAGGCATAAGTCAATTCGGGAAGCGGTGTTATATGAGGTACTAAAACATGAGTACTGTCTTACTCCTGGGTTTAGTTTCCGCCACCCATCAACCCAATTCATCTCTCCACAGTATCTCGCCAATGCTGTTTTGTTCCCCCCTACATTCCTACCTAATTTGTATCTGTCCATACTAGGGTCCATTACATTGTTCAAATCTCCAACTATCCATAATGCCGAATGTGTCTTACTTTCGCTATAGCTCACGAGGTCCCTTAGAACATCCACTCTAAAAGGTGGAGGAATATAAACAAAAGCCAAGATGACTGCCCTATCTTCCCATATTCCATAAAGAAATACATATCGACCATACTTATCTACCTTTGCATCCTTAGTCTCGAATGGTACCCTCCTGTTAACATATACTGATACTCCCACGGAGTAGGAAGAGAGTCTGGAGTGGTATTCTTCTTTGGCCCACTTCCTTGGAAGTATCTGCTCATCTCTTGACCTATGTGTCTCAACTAAACATATGATCGCAGGAAGGCACCTCTGAATATAATCGAAGATTGCACACTTTTTAATTCTATCCGACATACCTCGTACGTTCCAGGCTAATAATTTAAGCATAGATATAGTTGCCTAAGAGAAAAAAGAAAAGAGAGAAGAAAAAGAGAGAAAAAAAAAACCCTCTTTTGATCATCCCGTGCCATCCCTCCCTCCTTTCCCTTACCCTCCCCATAATGCACCGTACTTCTACTATGCACTCCTATCCTAGTGACACCCCAGAGGACCCCCCCCCCGAGACGTAACATTATTACTCAACTAATACTTCCAACCCCTAATGCCACAGTAGTGCCTTATATTAGATGCCTTCTTTATCCATCCAATCTGAGACTTCTTGTGGGGTTCCAAATATTGTTACATTTCCCTTATGCTCAACCCGGAGTCTCGTTGGAAACAGCAGAGAGAAGGGCACCCCTGCGTTCTTTAGCCGCCTTTTTATCTCCCGAAAGGATGCCCTTCTCCTCTGGGTCTCCCAAGAGAAATCCGGATATAGAAAAATATTCTGTCCATTATACTGTAGGTCCCTCATTTCTCTTGCTCTCCTAAGGATAGTATCCCTGTCCTGGGAGGTATATAACTTAATTAGGATTGTCCTAGGGGGACCCCCCGGAGGGGGAATACGCCTTGGCACCCGATGAGCTCGTTCAATCCCAAACATTGGGGTAAGATGCCCTTCCCCTATCCCCTCCTTCAATCACCCACTAAGAAACTGTATGGCAGAGTCCCCCCCCCCCCCCCTCCACCCCCTCAGTAAACCCCACCATCCTTATATTACAACGTCTGGATCTATCCTCAAGGTCAGTGAGCTTATCTTTAACAGATGTCCTCTCCTTTTTCAAGTCATTAACCTCCTCCTCCAAAACCTTAATCCTATTTTCTGTTTTAGGGGCTTCTTCCTCCAGTCTGGAAATCCTATCTCTCATTTTAGTCATATCGTGTCTTATCAGAGATACCTCGGTAGATACCACACCCAGCTGTTTATTTATCTCCTCAATTGCACAATTAGATTTTTTCACGCCTCCCAAGATCTCCTCCAACATCTGAGTTCCCATAGGGGGCACATAAAATATGTCTACTTTATGTTTGCATCATAACATTTATGAGTTTTTACTTTTGGAAGACACCAGAGGGCTTCAAAGTTCAGCAGCAATTTTCCAATTTTTCACAAAATTTTCAAACTCGATATTTTTCAGGGACCAGTTCAGTTTTGAGGTGGATTTGAAGGGTCTTCATATTAGAAATACCCCATAAATTACCCCATTATAAAAACTACACCACCCAAAGTATTCAAAATGACATTCAGTCAGTGTTTTAACCCTTTAGGTGTTTCACAGGAATAGCAGCAAAGTGAAGGAGAAAGTTGAAAATATTACGTTTTTTACACTAGCATGTTCTTGTAGACCCAATTTTTGAATTTTTGCAAGTGGTAAAAGGAGAAAAGTTTTACTTGTATTTGTAGCCCAATTTCTCTCAAGTAAGCACATATCTCATATGTCTATGTAAAGTGTTCGACGGGCGCAGTAGAGGGCTCAGAAGGGAAGAAGCGACAAGGGGATTTTGGAGAGAACATTTTTTCCGAAATGGTTTTTGGGGGGCATGTCACCTTTAGGAAGCCCCTAGGGTGTCAAAACAGCCCAAAAAAAAACACATGGCATACCATTTTGGAAACTAGACCCCTCGGGGAATGTAACACGGGATAAAGTGAGCCTTAATACCCCACAGGTGTTTCATGACTTTTGCAAATGTAAAAAAAAATGCTTGCTTTCCCAAAATTTTAACATTTTTAAAAAGGGTAAAAGCAGAAAATACCCCCCAAAATTTGTAACACAATTTCTCCCGAGTACGGCGATACCCCATATGTAACCCTAAACTGTTGCCTTGAAATACGACAGGGCTCCAAAGTGAGCCATGCCCATTTAAGGCCTAAATTAGGGACTTGCATAGGGGTGGACATAGGGGTATTCTACATCAGTGATTCCCAAACAGGGTGCCTCCAGCTGTTGTAAAATTCCCAGCATGCCTGGACAGTCAGTGGCTGTCTGGTAATACTGGGAGAAGTTGTTTTGCAACAGCTGGAGGCTCCGTTTTGGAAACAGTGGCGTACCAGACATTTTTCATTTTTATTGGGGAGAGGAGGGGGCTATGTAGGGGTATGTTTATGTGTAGTGTTTTTTACTTTTTACTTTATTTTGTGTTAGTGTAGTGTAGTGTTTTTAGGGTACAGTCACACGGGCGGGGGTTCACAGTAGTTTCTCGCTGGCAGTTTGATTTTGCTGAAAATTTGCCACAGCTCAAACTTGCAGTCGGATACTTACTGTAAACCTCCGCCCATGTGAGTGTACCCTGTACGTTCACATTGGGGAGGGGGCATCCAGCTGTTGCAAAACTACAACTTCCAGCATGCGCTGACAGACTGTACATGCTGAGAGTTTTAGTTTTGCAACAGCTGTAGGCACACTGGTTATGTATCACTGAGTTTGTGACCTGACTCAGTGTTTCACAACCAGTGTGCCTTCAGCTGTTGCAAAACTACAACTCTCAGCAGTCACCGACAGCCAACTGGCATGCTGGGAGTTGTAGTTATGCAACCAGCAGATGCACCACTACAACTCCCAGCATGCACTTTAGCTGTTTGTGCAAGCTGGGAGTTGTAGTTATAGAACAGATGAAGGTACACTTTTCCATAGAAAAAATGTGCCTCCAGCTGTTGCAAAACTATAAGTCCCAGCATGCCCATAAGGGAATGCTGGAAGTTGTGGTGGTCTGCCTCCTGCTGTTGCATAACTACAGCTCCCAGCATGCTTTTTACATGCTGGGAGCTGTTGCTAAGCAACAGCAGGAGGCTGTCAATCACCTCCAACTGCTGCTCCATGCAGGCTGCACACAGGTCAGTCCCTCGTCGTTGCCACCGCTCCTGGGGCCCCGATCCCAACAGGGACACCGTTGATTGGGGTCCCCAGCTGCTGGGGTCCACATCCCGCACCCGCTCACGTCCTCCAAAAGAGGGGCGGAGCGGGTTGCGGGAGTGACACCCGCAGCAGGTGCCCTGATTGGTCGGCCGGTAAACCGGCCGACGAATCAGGGCGATCGTGAGGTGGCATCAGTGCCACCTCAACCCTGCTGGCTATGGCTGTTCGGGGCCGTCACTGGAGACCCGATTGACCCGGAATCACCGCAGATCGCTGGGCTGAATTGTCCAGCGATCCACTGCCATCGCCGACATGGGGGGACATAATGACCCCCTGGGCGATATGCCGCGATGACTGCTGAACGATTTCAGCAGGCATCCGGCTCCGGTCCCCAACCGGCTAGCGGTGGGGACCGGAATTCCCACGGGCGTATGGATACGCCCTGCGTCCTTAAGGTCTCGGAATGCAGGGCGTATCAATATGCCCTGTTTCCTGAAGAGGTTATTGTACCTGACAAATGGGTTAATGGATGAAAAGATGTAATTTCATTCAAACATAGCAAGAAAAAATATTGGCGAAAGCACAAGAGATGGGAGTCCCCATGACTGTAATGTTAATTTGTTTGTACCAGTCACCATCGAATTAAAAAACATTATTCATAAGGATAAATTTTGTGACTTCCGTCACAAAATCAACAAACTCAGGGGATTTGTCAGAGCAGGAGAGAAACTCTCTAAGAGCCTGTATACCCGCATCCCAAGGGATGTGGGTATACAGGCTCTCAACGTCAGTTGAAGCTAAATGAAGCTCTTGCTGCCAATCCATCCCTTCTAGGGCAGTGATCAGATCTCCAGTGTTGAGCAGGTAAGTGGGTTTCTGCTGCAACAATGGAGAAATGAGCCAGTACACGTAGCTGGACAAGAATTCGGTAGGGCTGCCAATACCTTTAACTATTGGGTGATCGGGATGTACCAGCAAGCATTCCTAGGATTATTCGGAAGCAATTTTTCAGCTGTTTTAGTGTTGATAATCCCTTTTTCAGTATACATCCTGAGGAAGGAACATCATTTACTCATAATCTTTATCAAGGGCGAAAGTCACAAAAAAGTCGCATCACATCAAAAAATCTACTAAATTTACTCCTGCTCAGACATAGAGCAGAAAAAGCCACAAATTAAGCAAAAAAAATTGCTTACGTGAAAGAAATTTATCAACAGGCTGAAACCAGTTGATAAATAAGTTGCACATGAGCAAAAAATTGTAAAACAAAAAGAGCTTAAAAAAGGAATAGATAAGTAGTGTTGAGCGGCATAGGCCATATTCGAATTCGCAATATTTCAGGAATATATGGAAGACTATTCGTCATATATTCGATAAATTCGCATATTCGTAATATTAACTTTTTTTCGCATATGCGTAAATTCGCATACGCGAAAATTCGCATATGTGAAAATTTGCATATACAAAAATTTGCATATGCGAACATTTGCATACGCGCAAATTCGCGTATGTGAACATTTTTTAACTTTATAGCAAGTATACCAGTGTTGTTTTATAGAAGCAGCAGAAGGGAGGGATCAATATTCGTGAATATTCGAATATGCGAATATTCGCCCGGCGGTCTCACACAGTAGTATTAGAGCCTTCTTTAGACCACACAAGCTGGAAGCAGAGAGGGATGATCAATGTGATGTGTACTGTGAAAAAAAAAGCAAATATTCGTAATTTCGAATATATAGTGCTATATTCGCGAATATTCTCGAGCAACCCTATAGATAAGCAAACATTGATAAATGTCCCCCAATATCAGCAGAAGTAAGTAAAGCCGGCGACTCACCAAAGTCGCTTCAGAAGTTCTTCTTTATTAAATACTCACATTCAAATAAGGAGGTAGACGGACATACAGGGGGGATACATCTAGGTTACAGCTAGCAGCTGGTTCACACGATACTCGTGCTTCTTCTGGCTCGTCCTTTTTCTTTAGACACAATAAACCCCAATGGACCTACGGTTACTGGAACTTCACCATCAGCTCATATACAAGAAGATGTTTTATTACAAAAGAACTTTCTCATATGCAATTTACGGATACATCTACAGTAAATAAATCAATTTCCAAATCTACATGATCAAAGTCCTGCACAATACAGAAATGTAATCCTTTGGAAAGAGCAGATGTCGAGTCTTTTGAAATCCCCAAATCTGTGAGGTTAATGATAGACAGTTCATTATCAGTCTGGATACAGGGTAAAGTAGCATCATTAGTTACCTACAGGATACTGACTTCCATTTGTATCCTCTGTCTCTGCCTCGTCCGCCCCTCCTCATCCTCCTCCTAAAGGGGCAGCTGCAGCAGAAGACCCATCATGTTTAGTAGAAGCGCTTGAAGTTTGCGGAGTTTGTATAACATTTCTATCCTCAGGACAACTCGACTCAGAGTCGGTTGTCCAGAAATCAGTTTTTGTATGTCTACTCCTGTTGTTCTTAGTCGGTCAATGTTTTTTAGAACTTGCATATGAAAATACCTTGTTGATCTCAAAGTCCACATTATCTCTAAGAAACTTATCTCTTTTTATTTCTTTAATAGTAGATTGCTGGGAGACCAGTTTCCGTTCTAATTTCTTTTGTATCGCTGCAAATTGAACATCAGAGATACGGGTCAGCAATATTTCATGTCCATTTCATGTCTTGAAATCACCAGCTTCATATATATCTCAAATGAATGGCATCCCATTGTAGCATGAATGCAGAGTCCTCTGTATATTGGGAGGGCTCCTTGAAATTTCTTAATCCCCTCGGTACACAGTAGCATGCCTCATATGAGTTAAGCGACTGGATCGTCCAGAAGAGACGTGTCTTTTTTTCTGACAGGCTGGTTAATTGTATTCTAATGTTTTTGTGCTCATAACTTGAAAAGTCTCTCTTTCTCATTGCACATAGCAAAAAACTCACTGCAATCCGAGCTCCCGACAGTGACCGCTCCGTCCACATTGTTTGTGTTGCTTGACATGGCAGTCTCTAATTCCATTTCCATGTGCACATGCAGTTCACTTAGATCCAAATGCCATGCTCAGACATAGGGCAAAGGCAAATCCAATAAGCAGAAAACAGACACAGTAGTCGGCACAGGCACATACAAATCAGTCTTTCTTACCGCAGAGTGCACTATTGCAAGCTGCTACGGACTTTAGTGTGTAGTGGACGCTGACACCGCGGTGCTCGATCCTTTCAGAGCAGGAGAAACAGTGAATGCAGAGGTGAAGAAAACTGGAGGGAATTCTCCACAGGTCAGGTAAACCACTTGTCTTTATTTTATTCGGAGCAACATATCACAAAGTGCAGGTGAGGTAGGAGTGGTCCAATGAAATGCTGAGAGAGGGGTGAAATGGCTGTTACCTCCTGCTGTCGTCCCGGCTTTTAAT
Organism: Hyla sarda; assembly: GCF_029499605.1. Taxonomy (NCBI): domain Eukaryota; kingdom Metazoa; phylum Chordata; class Amphibia; order Anura; family Hylidae; genus Hyla; species Hyla sarda. The sequence goes on along the minus strand of NC_079193.1, from coordinate 195,565,556 downwards.
CCTGCACTTTGTGACATGTTGCTCGGAATAAAATAAATACACGTTTACCTGACATGTGGAGAATGCTCTCCGGTTTTCTTTGCCTGTGCACCTACTATATATAATATTAAACTTAAATAGAGGTATACAGGACCACATTTATCATTGTCTTTAGACTGTTTTTTGTGTCTAAAAAAGGGTCAAAAAAGGCGCCTTTTTTTGCCCCTTTTTGTTTACACATTTCTGCTGATTTTCAGTTGCAATCCACTGATTTTGGCAATACACATGATATAGAAGGGATTTATCATTGTGCCTTTTTGTAAAAAGGAGGGAAAAAAGGCCACTTCTAGCGTGTAGCTTTTTGGTGTATGTGTAGACAGTGATTTCAGAAAATGTGGACCTGCACAAAATTTATCAAAGCTCTTTTACATTTTAATAAATTTGGTGCTCCTACACATTATCAGCACACAAAAAAAGGTGTAAAAAAATGCTTAACTTGCACTGCAATGATAACTGTGGGCCAAAGTCCATGAATTTAATCCACAAAATAAGTGGCACTAATACAGTGGTTACCCACTTAAAATGTATTAGTGCTATTTTGTGAAAGAGGGCAGGGTACACTTAATGAACATCCCAGGTTCCATAGTACCCTAGAGGACACAGGGTATATGTCACACACTGCGCTCCGAATGCAAGCACCGTCCATGAGCGTATGGTCTCTGAATCCCCGACTGCCGGGGGGGCTGGGTTTCGCATTGCGGGACACGCCCACATGCGAATCCCAGCCCGTCACTCACCATGCTCCGCTGCCGCCTCCTCCTCTTTGTCTCAGCTCCGACACGCGCGTCCTGGTCTCCTAGGGCGCACGCGCGCCGGAGCTCTGAAACTTAAAGGGCCAGTATACCCATAATTGTTTGTTGCACCTGACACTAAATTATAAAGTCCCTGCACCTCCCACACTACCCTGCCGAATCTTCAGTGCCCCTAGCCTGAGATTAAGCATTTCATGTTGCCTTACCCGTGTATGCAGACCTTCCGCTACAGTATTTGACTTCGCACTTTTGCTGCCTGCCTTGACCTTCTGCTATCATCAGCCACACAGGTTAGAGGATCCACATCCTGCTCCATAACATCTGTCTCCTCTTCTGGAGGAAATACAGTAATTTGGGTTGTTGTGGACCAGTTCTCCAAAATGGCTCAGTTTGTGCCTTTACCAGGATTACCATTTGCATCACAGCTTGCCAAGTTTTTCCTTTGCCATATCTTCCGCCTGCATGGATTGAACTCTCACATTGTCTCCAACCGTGGAGTCCAGTTTGTCTCTACGTTTTGGAGGGCTCTCTGTTCACGTCTTCAAGTTAAATTAGATTTTTCTTCGGGTAACCACCCACAATCCAATAGACAGGTCGAAAGGGTTAACCAAGTCTTGGGAGACTATCTCCGCCATTTTGTTTCTGCTCGCCAAGATGACTGGGCCGATTTACTACCCTGGGCCGAGTTTTCCTACAACCGTAAAGATTCCGAATCTTCAGCCTTCTTTATGGTCTCTGGACTTCATCCCCATCCTCCTCTACCCTTGTATACTTCCTCTGGAGTTCCCATGGCCGATGAACAAGTGCAGTCTTTCATCTCCATCTGGCAGAAGACTCGTCACTCTCTCCTACATGCCGCTACTTGTACGAAAATGCAAGCGGACAAGAATTGACGCCCTCCTCCCGAATTCTGTCCTTGGGACAAAGTGTGGTTGTCTTCCAAGTTTGTCCGCTTTAAGGTACAATGTTACAAGCTGGGTCCTTTCTATTTGGGTCCTTACAAGATCAAAGAGCATTTAAACCATGAGTAAGTTGTACAGTTCTTTCCAGTCTGACCACAGTAGTCTCTGCTGACCCCTCTGTCGTGTCAGGAACTGTCCAGAGTAGAAGCAAATCCCTATAGCAAACCTCTTCTGCTCGGGGCAATTCCTGACATGGACAGAGATGCCAGCAGAGAGCACTGGGGTTAGACTGGAAAGAATTACACACGTTCCTCTAGATCATATAGCAGCTGATAAGTACTGTAAAGGTTAGGATTTATAAATAGAAGTAATTTACAAATCTGTTCAACTTTCTGGCACCAGTTGATTTGAAAAAAAAAATTCCACTGGAGTACCCCTATAAGCGGTTAATCTGCCCCTGGTTGTACTTCTTTATTAGAGATAGGCAACTGTAATCCGAGTGATCCTTGCTACACCACTTACTTTTCTGAGGTTGTCACTACCTAGCCCCTGACCTACCAACTTGTCTTCCACATCTCATATAAGCTAATAAAATATCGGTCTATGTTGCATTCCCTTATTTTACTTCAAGGAATGTATCCAATTGCAAAATTTTCTTGGCCTTCCCAGTCGCAAGATTTATCACCAATCAAGCATTAATGGGATCCGCTCGGGTACCAGATTTAGATGCATATGAGTGTGCAGGATAGACAAATCTAACTGCAAAATTTGTTAGAAAAAGTGCTGCATGATGTCATGCAAAACTGTATGCCTTAATGTCCACTATATTTATCTTGTTTTCAGACTAGAAGCTGTCCAAAAAATATAATAACACGTAACATTTTCCCCAATAAACATATTTTTTCCACTGTTATTGTAATTTCTTACATATGTCATAATGACATTCCCAATAGTCAATGAATGCTATACATTTAATGACTTTATATTTTATTATATTTTTTGTATGTAGGAAGTGGGAACCAAAATGTAAATACCAACTCAAAATTTGCACTGGGCCCCATAGGGTCCTAGTTGCGATCTGTGCAATTCGATCACATTTTTAGGACTAATTATTGTTCTGTTTTTTGCTAATTTTGGATCTGTCAACTGATATTTGTTCAAGGCAACTTTAACCCCTTAAGGACGCAGGACGTAAATGTACGTCCTGGTGTGGTGGTACTTAATGCACCAGGACGTACATTTACGTCCTAAGCATAACCGCGGGCATCGGAGCGATGCCCGTGTCATGCGCGGCTGATCCCGGCTGCTGATCGCAGCCAGGGACCCGCCGGCAATGGCCGACACCCGCGATCTCGCGGGCGTCCGCCATTAACCCCTCAGGTGCCGGGATCAATACAGATCCCGGCATCTGCGGCAGTGCGCGATTTGAATGAATGATCGGATCGCCCGCAGCGCTGCTGCGGGGATCCGATCATTCAGAACGCCGCACGGAGGTCCCCACTCCTGCCTCCGTCCGGCTCCCGGCGTCTCCTGCTCTGGTCTGTGATCGAGCAGACCAGAGCAGAAGATGACCGAAAACACTGATCTGTTCTATGTCCTATACATAGAACAGATCAGTATTAGCAATAATGGTATTGCTATGAATAGTCCCCTATGGGGACTATTCAAGTGTAAAAAAAAATGTAAAAAAATGTAAAAGTTAAAGTTAAAAAAAAGTGAAAAATCCCCTCCCCCAATAAAAAAGTAAAACGTCCGTTTTTTCCTATTTTACCCCCAAAAAGTAAAAAATAAATTTTATAGACATATTTGGTATCGCCGCGTGCGTAAATGTCCGAACTATAAAAATAAAATGTTAATGATCCCGTACGGTGAACGGCGTGAACGAAAAAAAAAAAGTCCAAAATTGCTACTTTTTTAATACATTTTATTAAAAAAAAATTATAAAAAATGTATTAAAAGTTTTTTATATGCAAATGTGGTATCAAAAAAAAGTACAGAGATCATGGCGCAAAAAATGAGCCCCCATACCGCCGCTTATACAGAAAAATAAAAAAGTTAGAGGTCATCAAAATAAAGGGATTAAAAACGTATTAATTTGGTTAAAAAGTTTGTGATTTTTTTTAAGCGCAACAATAATAGAAAAGTATGTAATAATGGGTATCATTTTAATCGTATTGACCCTCAGAATAAAGAACACATGTCATTTTTACAAGAAATTGTACGGCGTGAAAACGAAACATTCCAAAATTAGCAAAATTGCGTTTTTCGTTTTAATTTCCCCACAAAAATAGTGTTTTTTGGTTGCGCCATACATTTTATGATATAATGAGTGATTTCATTACAAAGGACAACTGGTCGCGCAAAAAACAAGCAATCAAACTAGTCTGTGGATGAAAATATAAAAGAGTTATGATTTTTAGAAGGCGAGGAGGAAAAAATGAAAACGTAAAAATTAAATTGTCCTTAAGGCCAAAATGGGCTGAGTCCTTAAGCGGTTAAACATCATTGAATAACATAATTTACAAAACAATTTTTTTTTATTAGCATTTTCATAAAAGAACAATGCTATTTTTTATAGAAGAATTTCAGGTGTGTTTCACTTTTCCAGAAGTTTCCTTTTTCCATCCTGTTAATTCTAAAAATACAAATGCTTATCCACATGAATTTATATTTTCTCAGAATAGTTTTTTTTTATTTTATTTTTTTTTAGTTCACCACATTTTTATAAAATTTCTGTCTTTGGCCTTACCCCAGAGTAAGGTCATCTGTAACATACATTTTTCTTCATAACCAATCAGTATGATACTTTTGCTACACCAGGGAAATGTGTAAAAATAGACATTACAATTTATTGGGGATTTTCAAGGAAATTTCCCCAAGAGATTTAAAACATTAGAGGTGAAAAAAGCTTTCTGAACCATAGTGTGTGGCTTGGTGTATATTTTATCATTTTAGAAAGACATCTGTCATAATCACTATCACATTACACATTTGCAGGAGATTGTATCTAAATACTGCTCTTTGTCATGCTGTTTTGCAAACATTTACAAAATATTAAACTTCATAAAAATGAAATATATAGACTATAATATTATTTAATAATAATAATGAAATTAAATAAAGTTGAGTTAAAAAAGAACATGTAAGAAAAACTATATGATGATTTCTAAGATAGCATAATTACTGAATCCTTAGATAATTATGATAAAAAAAAAATATTGTGATGGATTTTAATCTGCTACTAACATCATAAAATAGTATGAAAAATTAACTGGAGAGATCATTGGAACAGAGCCCTAGAGAGTATTGTATTTCAGTTATGCAGAAGGCATTTTTGATAATAAGTATTCTGGCTTTAAGGTGGAGATAGAGAGTTTCCTGTGTGGGGCCACCATTTTTATGGTGAGTAACACTTGCCAAGAATTGAATTAATAGGGTGAGAGAAGGGCCTTACAGGGGAAGTTTTTACCCTGTCCTGCTACAATGGACAATACATTGTTCCCTTCCACCTTTTAGAAGTTGTTGCAGTTCTAGGTTGATAATTCTGTCTGCAGCTCCACTTATTGTGGAAAATCCTGCTGAACTTGGGCCGCAGTTTGGCTCTCATTTTTGGGATAAACCCCTAAATCAAGTTTCAGAGCCATACCGCCTATCTCATCCCCCATCTCTGGGTAAACCGGTGCACCATAGCGTACAAGTTCTTCTGCTACAACACTACATTTTCCCATAATGGTAGCCCAATGTGGTACAGCCCCAAATTTGGGCCTTCTATCCTCCATGAATGCACAAAACTTCTTCATAAGGAAACTCATTCTGAACAAAAGAATCTCAAGCACAATATCAGATGGCGGGACAATAACACGTGTTTGCAGTAAGCCTTACAAGTATATATTGTACCACTAACACATACACAAACAGGCTACACTGGGGTATCTCGCACAAGCGTGTATGCCCTCTCATACTAGTGAAACATGGAAAATATAGTGTAGAGTTACAGCTCACACAACTAAGGGTACAATCACAATCTAGCAACACATGTACAACAGGAGACTTTCAATATGCTTTACAGTCTATGTCTAATAACAATCATGTATGCAATACAACCAACCATTACCTACAAAAGCTGATTACCAGTGACAAATCACTAATGCAATACAAGTTACCCTTAAATAAGGAACACAAAACAACAGTCTATGAGGATCCTGTATAACTAGTACAGTGCTACACGTGATAACCACATCTAAACAGATTAACCTATTGTATCATACAACAAAATCTGTAAGAGCTTCCTCCTGTCTAAGGCAATAATCCTTAGGTCACAATTTAACCACTTAAGGACCTAGGGTGTATGGATACGCCTTGACGTCCTGGTACCAAAGGACCCAGGGCCTATCTATACGCCCGTGGGGATTTCGGTCCCCACCGTGCGCCGGGCGGGGACCGGACCGGGATGCCTGCTGATATAATTCAGCAGGCATCCCGCGCAAATGCCCAGGGGGGTCATCAGACCCCCTCCATGTCAGCAATCGCGGCAGATCGTTGGTGAATTCACACTAACGATCTGCCGCGATTCGGGTCATACGGGTCACGTGTGACCTGCTGACCCGAAGATACAAGGTGATCGGTGGTGTACAATACACCCCCTATCACCCACTGTATCTATGGGGAGGTGGTGATTTTGTCACCCCCCCCCCCAGGAGCGCTGCTATTGGCTGGACGATGGTCCAGCCAATAGCAGACGGCGGGGGAGGGGTTAACTGCATCTTCTTGCAGCTCTGCCCGTTAGCTGAATTCAGTCAGCGGGCAAAGCTGCTCGAAAGTGCCAGGGACCCCCCTGTGAGGATTGGAGCCCCCTCAGGACCGACGATCCCCCATAGAGCAGGGACAGAAAACCCCCCAGGGAAAGGTAGGAAAAATAAGTGTAAAACAGTAAAATAAAAGTTAAAAGAAAAATCCTCCCCCCCTGACCCCTTAATAGGTCCCCAAGGGTCTGCCGGAGATTTTTCAGCTTGACCCGGGCCCTATTAGGGGTTCAGGGCGCTGCATTTGGTCCCCCCCCCCATTTTTTGGGGGCCACAGCTTTTTATTATTGTTCATATAACGGTGTGTGATTTCTAATCACACACCGTTATATATAGTATACACCAAGCACACACACTACATACATCCCCGCCACCCCACCCCACACCCCCCCTCCCGGGGGCAGTAAATGCGACATGCACCCCCCCCCCCATTTCAGCAAAATTAGCAAATGTGACTCCTTCTCTTTTGAGCATTGTAGCGCTCCTGCAGTGCATTTGACGTCCACTTATGGGGTACCACCACACTCAGAAGAGATGGGGTTACAAATTTTTGGGGGTATTTTGGGGGGAAACACACATTTTAGTGAAAACATTTGTATTTTATTTTTTACATATGCAAAAGTCGTGAAACCCCTGTGGGGTATTAAGGCTCACTTTATTCCTTGTTACGTTCCTCAAGGGGTCTAGTTTCCAAAATGGTATGCCATGTGTTTTTTTTTTTTTTTTTTTGCTGTCCTGGCACCATAGGGGCTTCCTAAATGCGACATGCTCCCCGAGCAAAATTTGCTCTCAAAAAGCCAAATATGACTCCTTCTCTTCTGAGCATTGTAGTTCGCCCGTAGTGCACTTCAGGTCAACTTATGGGGTACCTCCATACTGAGAAGAGATGGGGTTACAAATTTTGAGGGGTATTTTCTGCTACCAACCCTTGCAAAAATGTGAAATTTGGGGGGAAACATACATTTTAATGAAAAAAATCTATATATTTTTTACATATGCAAAAGTCGTAAAACCCCTGTGGGGTATTAAGGCTCACTTTATTCCTTGTCACTTTCCTCAAGGGGTCTAGTTTCCAAAATGGTATGCTATGTGTTTTTTTTTTGCTGTTTTTTTTTTGCTGTTCTGGCACCATAGGGGCATCCTAAATGCGAAATGCTCCCCGAGCAAAATTTTCTCTCAAAAAGCCAAATATGACTCCTTCTCTTCTGAGCATTGTAGTTCGCCCGTAGTGCACTTCAGGTCTACTTATGGGGTACCTACATACTCAGAAAAGATTAGGTTACAAATTTTGGGGGGCATTTTCTCCTATTACTCCTTGTAAAAAAATTTAATTTGGGGGAAAACTAGCATTTTAGTGAAAAAATAATAATTTACACATCCAACTTTAAAGTAAAGTTGTCAAACACCTGTGGGGTGTTAAGGCTCACTGGACCCCTTGTTACGTTCCTTTAGGGGTGTAGTTTCCAAATTAGTATGCCATGTGTTTTTTTTTTTTTTTTGCTGTCCTGGCACCATAGGGGCTTCCTAAATGTGACATGCCCCCCAAAAACCATTTCAGAAAAACTCACTCTCCAAAATCCCACTGTCGCTCCTTCCCTTATTAGCCCTCTACTGCGCCCGCCGAACACTTGACATACACATATGAGGTATTTCCTTACTCAAGAGAAATTGGGTTACACATTTTAAGAAAATTCCTCTCTTTTTACCCCTTGTAAAAAGCAAAAACTGGGTTTACAAGAACATGCGAGTGTAAAAAATGAAGATTTTGAATTTTCTCCTTCAATTTGCTGCTATTCCTGTGAAACACCAAAAGGGTTAACAAACCTTTTGAATGTCATTTTGAATACTTTGAGGGGTGCAGTTTTTATAATGGTGTCATTTATGGGGTATTTCTAATAAGAAGGCCCCTCAAATCCACTTCAAAACCTAACTGGTCCCTGAAAATTGCTGCTGAACTTTGAAGCGCTCTGATGTCTTTCAAAAGTATGCAAACATAAAGTAGACATATTCTATATGTGAATCAATATATAATTTGTTTGGAATAATCATTTTCCTTATAAGAAGAGAGCTTCAAAGTAAAAAAAAAATGCAAAATTTTAAATTTTTTCATCAAATTTTAGAATTTTTCACCAAGAAATTATAGAAGTATCGACAAAATTTTACCACTAACATAAAGTAGAATATGTCACGAAAAAACTATTTCGGAATCAGAATGAAAGGTAAAAGCATCCCAGCGTTATTAATGCTTGAAGTGACAGTGGTCAGATGTTCAAAAAATGGCTGGGTCCTTAAGGTGTTAAGAATAAGTCTCTTGTAGACTCACTCAATTACACTGGGAACATATACTAATTTTATCAAAAAGATACACCAAATTAGAAAAGTAATTAAACTATTATTGTCAATATGGTTATTAACTGCCAATACTCAATTTCCGGCAAAATCCTGCAGACTATGGTGTCACTCGTCTTAAAAAGGGCGGCCCCACGCAGGAACCTCTCCCTATTTCCACCTAAAAACCCTGGGCAATGGCAGTGTTTGTAGGTGTAAATAGGGAGAGGTTCCTGTGTGGAGCCTTCCTTTTTAGGGCGAGTAACACTTTTCAAGAAGGGAATTAATAATGCGAGAGTAGGGCCTTACAGGGGAAGTTTTTACCCCCCACCGGTTACATTGGACCATAAGTTGTTCCCTTCCACCTTTTACAGGTCTTTGCATTGCATCAATACTTGGTGGTGTGGCACATGGGGATTTTTGCATACCTTTCCTTTTGTTTGATTTTAAAAAAAATGAATTTTGGGTGCATATATTTTATCCTAAGCATATTATTAAAAGTTAAGTTTTACGCAGTGCATATCCTCAATACTTGCACACTATCACTTTTACAAAAGAGACCGTTTTCTTCTGCCTACCTGCCTCAGCTACAATTCTGATCCTGCCACCCACCTGATGCCACAAATCTGATGCCAAGTTCTCTGTTTTTCGCCTACCTTCGTCACCGGGTACTGGTATTGTCAATCACCGCACCACTCTGTCACTGGGTCACTTTCAGGACTCTTGATGCTGCTGCTGCCACCTCCAGGCTGTCTCATTCTTCCACCATATGTTCTCTTCATGCTGATGCCAGCTCCAGACTGTCTCATTCTGCCACCATATGTTCTCCTTATGCTGCTGCCACCTCCAGGCTGTGTCATTCAGCCACTATATGTTCTTCTCGTGCTGCCGCCAACTTCAGGCTGTGTCATTCAGCCACTATATGCTGCCACCAACTCTACGCTGTGTCATTCAGTCACTATGTGGTCTCCTCATGCTGCCGCCAACTCCAGGCTGTGTCATTCATCCACTATATGTTCTCCTCATGCTGCTACTTCCGCCATCTCCACTCTGTGTCATTCAGCCACTATATGGTCTCATCATGCTGCTGCCACCTCCACACTGTGTCATTCAGCCACTATATGGCCTCTTCATGCTGCTGCCAACTCCAGACTGTGTCTTTCAGCCATTATATGGTCTCCTCATGCTGCCGTCACCTCCATGTTGTGTCATTCAGCCACTACAGGGTCTCCTCATGCGGCTGCGACCTCCATGCTGTGTCATTCAGCCACTATATGGTCTCCTCATGCTTCCCCAACCTCCAGGATGTGTTATTCAGCCACTATATGCTGCCGCCAACTCCAGGCTGTGTCATTCAGTCACTATGTGGTCTCCTCATGCTGCCACCAACTCCAGGCTGTGTCATTCAGACACTATGTGTTCTGCTTATGCTGCCGCCACCTCTACGCTGTGTCATTCAGCCACTATAGGGTCTCCTCATACTGATGCCACCTCCAGGCTCTGTCATTGTGCCGCTCTGCGGAAGTGAATCTAATAGTGATGCCTTTGATCTGCATGTCATTCTGAATAACAGTATTATTTCACTAACCCAGCACACAACCTATGCATGTTACAGCAAGTCAAAGTGTTCTACACCCCTATTGAGGCTCTCTGTAGGCCAGAAATAGCCATTTTTAATAGCTATTCACCGCAAATAAGTTTGGACCAAAACAGATTTTGGGGGAAAATTTGTCCGAATAGAATTTTAAAAAAATGCACTCATCTCATGCCTAATTAAACAATGAAAGCTATATTTCATCTTCCTTGCTCCCTCATAGCCTCTGGTATCAGGATGCCTTGTTTGCAGATAGTTTCTGCTGAATTTTGCTTGAAAAGTTTAACCCCTTAGGGACCATTTTCACCTTAAGAACTCGGCAAATTTTTGTTTTTCATTTTCTTTTTTTCCTTCTTCCCTTCTAAAAATCATAAACACTTTCAATTTTGCACCTACAGACCCATATGTTTTTTGCATCACCAATTATAATTTGTAATGAAAAATTTTGTACGGTTTGGGGGCTCCCGTTTCTAGGCAGTGCACTTTTCGGTAAAAATGACACCTTACCTTTATTCTGTAGGTCCATGTGTTTACATCAATACACAATGTATGTAGATTTTATTTTATTTTAATACTTTAAAAATTAGTAAGTTTACATTTGTCATCTTCTGACCCCTATAACTTTTTTTATTTTCCTGCATACGGGGCAGTATAAGGGCGCTTTTTTTTTACACCATCATCTGTAGTATTATTTTGATGGGACTTTTTTATTGCTTTTTATTAATTTTTTATGGTATATGACCAAAAATGGACAATTTTGGACATTGGTATGTTTTTATGCGTACGCCATCGACCGCTTGGTTTAGCTAACCTAATATTTTAATAGTTTTGACATTTAAACACGCAACTATACCACATATGATTATTTTTCTTTTTTATTACATTATTTTATTTTTTTTTAAATGGGAAAAGGTTGGCAATTTAAACTTTTAATAGGGAAGGGAAGTGGTTAATGAACTTTTATTAAATTTTTTACACTTTTTATTATTTTTTTAGCCCCCATAGTGGGCTATACCATGCAATCTTCTGAGTGCTTACACTGATCAATGCTTTGCCATAGCATACTGTAGCATTAATCAGTGTCCTTGGCGCTCTGCTGCTCCTGCCTGCTGAGCAGGCATGAAGCTGTAGATCGCCGATCGGACAATGGAGAGGCAGGTAAGTGCCCTCTCGTCATCCGGTAAGCTGATCGGGACATTGCGATTTTGTCTTGATAGTTCCGATCAGCTCCTCTGAGCTGCCGGGATTCTTTCACTTTCACTTTAGATGCCGCGATTGCCAATGCCCAGCATCAGCAGTGGGTCCTTGCTGACCTGGTTTAACCCGTTCTCCGCTGATGAAAGAGGTTTACCCCCGGTTTAAATCCGCTAAACAGGACCAGGGTGTACAGGTATACCCTGTGTCCTTAAGGACTGGGATGCAGAGTGTACCTGTATGCCCTGTGTCCCCAAGAGGTTAAAACTTTTATTGTTTCTCAAAATTATAACACTTAACATTTTTCACCTGCAGACTTTTTAATGACATCAATAAATTCACCACAAAATCTATGGCAAAATCTATGGCGAAACAAGAAAAAAAAATGTTTGTGGGGTAAAAAAATAAAATAAAATGTCATTTTGTAACTTTTGGGAACTTTTGATTCTACGCAGAGCAACTTTTAGATAAAATTGACACATTATCTTATTTCTGTAGATCCATACAATTAAAATGATACCCAACTTATATAGCTTTGATTTTGTTTTACGTCTGCAAAAAAATTATAACTTTATGCTTTTGTTTTCATGGAACTTTTTGATCGTTTTTTATAAATAGTTTTAGGGTATTTAAAGTAACCAAAAATATGCAATTTTGGACCTTGGGTACATATATCATTGACCGTGTGGTTTAACGTTATATTTTTATAATTCGGACAATTATGAATGTGGCGATACCACATATGTTTATTTTTATTATGTTAACATATTTTTATATGGAATTTGATAAAAGGGGGTTAATTAAAACTTTTAATATGTTTTTTTTTTACTTCATTTCTTAAACTTTTTTTTTTACACTTTATTAGTTCTCTTAGGGGACTTTTAGATTCCTCATGCAGATCAATGTAGTTTCATAAAATTACATTGATCTGTGGGCTCTGCGCTCGATTATAAAGCCTTGTCCAGCCAGGCTCTATCAATGACAGAGCCGCAGCCAGCACAGGAGGAGAGGTAAGTCCTCCGGCTACCTCAGCAGTGGATCGTTCCCCTGCAGTCGTGCTGTGGGGGGCGCGATCCACCCTACTGGACCACCAGGAACTGTTGAAAGGTCCCTTTAGACACCGCTGTCAACTTTGACAGGAGCAGTCTAAAGGGATAATAGTTGGCCACCGCGATCGCAGTCGACTGATAACGGCGGCCCTCAGCTACGTCTATACACATCCTTGGTCGCTAACAGTTTAATAAAGAAAACAGCACCAAAAAATCCCACCACTTGGGGTCCTCATACTTAATGGGACACTAAATAGTCCTGCAGCAGCATCAGGATTGTCCATGAGACATATTCAAGAGATAATTCATTGACAAAGCTTCATGACAAACCAATCACCTCAGGATTAGGTACCGAGTAACACATTAATTGTTTTTTCATTTTTGTGAAATGTGACAGGTACGCTTTAAGCCTGCTGGACCATGACCAGCTGTGGCATTTCTAGGTTCTGTCCTTCAATCAAGTGAGGTTCCTTCTGGCTGTGCACCCCACAATGCATATTCTCTACTGATCTTTGATCGCATCCATTTATTTATTTATTTTTTTTACAATAGGTGATATGAATCTATGTGTTGATAAAATAAAAATCTGTCTTCACGTCCATCCTTAATTGCATTAGATGTACAAAAAGCCTTCTGCACACCAATATAACATTGGTTCTGAATGTGTTTCTGTATGGTACAATGAGATGATGGCTAGGTCAATTAATCCATTTCCTAGGGGAACCACAAAAATCTTATTACAATTTTGGGTTTCTTCCTTTGCCCCGAAGGATAAAGCAACATCATCTTTCATAGTTCAAAGGGCATAGATAAATTTGAATACACTATCATAAGGAGGACTAAGATTTTTAATTCCTTGATCCTGGCTGTATGAATGAGTCTTGCATAGTTTTTTTTAAGTAGATCATTAAAGAGGTATTTTGGTGGAAAACATTATTTTTAAATCAACTGGTGCCAGAAAGTTAAACAGATGTGTAAATTACTTCCATTTAAACATCTTAATCCTTCCAGTACTTATCAGCTGCTGTATAAGACACATAAAGTTCATTTCTTTTTTTATTTATTTTCTGTCTGTCCACAGTGCTCTCTGCTGACACCTCTGTCCATGTCAAGAACTGTCCAGAGCATGAAAAATTCCCCATAGTAAACCTGGACAGTTCCTGACATGGTCAGCAGAGAGCACCATGAACAGACAGAAAAGAAATTAAAAAAGAAATGAACTTTCTTTGTCTCAAAAGAACATTCTCTTTATTATACAGCAGCTGATAAGTACTGAAAGGATTTTTTTATAGAAGTAATTTACAAATCTGTTTGACTTCATGACACCAGTTAATAAGAAAAATCATTAGCAAATAATTTTTATACAGATAATTACATTATATGTATATTTTTAATATACATTGGTTAAAGTGTACCAGTCAGATCCAACAAAAAAAGTTTTTTTTTTTTAAATATATCACTCAGTACCTAATCCTGACCATGTACATCAAATTTTTATGTGTCTAGCACCTTTATTTATTTTTTTAGTACACTTTTAATTTAGCTCACTAGTCTGAATTCCTCTCAAAGGGAGGGCATGGCCTCACTGTGCAGGTCTCCGCCCCCTCCCTCACAATGCTGTCTGCTCACATCTCTACAACTCCCAGCTTGTCCTCACTGACAGTAGCGGGACACAAGCTGACAGTGAGAGGATTTTTCCTCCTGCTATGAGCCCTGCGCTCACAGCTGTCAATCAAGAAAGTGTGTCCATGACATAGGTGATGATGCATGGACACAGCAGGACTAGTATGTGTCCAAGCAGGCAAAGGGGGCAGTTGTTTGACTTGCTTTTTCAGTATGAAATACAGAAAATTTTCTAAAGAAAAGCAATTTCAAAACCTATTGGTTTTGCATGCTTTATAACATGCCCATTTATGACAGTGCCCTTTTAAAAAATGTATATATATTTGCAAGAATTTTTTTTTCTTGTGCCTGCAGCTACCTTTATGTCTCGACGGGGATAGGTTATGAGAAGGACAAGCAGGGCTTTGTACAGTTCTTTGTCAATCAGCCTGCTGTGTGAGCCGGGGACGTGTCAAAGAGCATCAGTGCATAGAGCCCGGCTTGTCTCACCCACACTTACGGTATTTTGTCTCCACACTGAGAAACACAGGCAAAAGCTGCAGGGACAAGACAGCATTTTTTTTACCCACAAATGTACTAATTTTTTTTTAACCAATGCATATTACAAATACACATATTTTATTATTTTCTACATTATATAAAAGTCTTTGCGAATTGCGGTGCCTATTTAATTGCATTCTCCCTGACTTTATTTCATCTGCATTGGAAAGGTTATGTACTCTCATTTAACTTATAAAAGATACTTTCTAGTAATCAAGCCATTTTTAAAATGTATTTGTTTATTTATCATTTCAAATATCAAATCAAATTTTATTGTAGTTACAGTATTAGAGTTTTTGTAATGAAAAGAAAAGAAAACAGTAAGAGTAAAAGCAATTACACAGAAACCTGAGGAGATATAACACAAGCAAATTAATAATATAATTTCCATAGTCAAGAACTGTCTTTGGTAATAAGTCATTTAAACCAGGAAAAGCATAAAGACACCATGGGTAGCCATCAAACATTAGTCAATAAAACTTGAAGCACAGATTTTGAAGCTTGTCTGAGAAGCAACAGCAGTAACAAAAAGACAACAATGCCTATTGGAGAAATACAAGAGACTACATTAACCCAAATATTAAAGGAGTACTCTGGTGAGAAACTTTTTTTTTTCTTTTTATCAACTAGTGCCAGAAAGTTAAACAGATTTGTAAATGACTACTATTAAAAATTCTTAATTCTAGCGGCTGTATACTAGCGGCTGTATACTACAGAGTAAATTCTTTTCTTTTGGGATTTCTTTTGTGTCACGACCACAGCACTCTTTGCTGACACCTCTGTCCATTTTAGGAACTGTCCAGAGCAGCGTATGTTTGCAATGGGGATTTTCTCCTGCTCTAGAAAGTTCCTGACATGAACAGAGGTGTCCCCAGAGAGCACTGTAGTCGTGACAGAAAAGAAATCCAAAAAGAAAATAATTTCCTCTGTAGTATACAGCCATTAATAAGTACTGGAAGGATTAAGATTTTTTAATAGAAGTAATTTACAAATCTGTTTTACTTTCTGGCATCAGTTGATTTAAAAAACAAAAGTTTTCCACCGGAGTACCCCTTTAATCATATATCCAGCTCATTGTGATAAAGAACAGAGGGGGATTTATCAAGCTGTTTTATAGTCAGATTATCGTCATTTTTCCTAAGCAAAGTGAGCAATAAAAGTTGAGCTCTAATAGGTTGCTATAAGCAACAAAGAAGATCTTACAATAAATCCACTTTTTTTCACTTCCTGGTAGAGTGCTGCGCTTTTCTATTTCTATACCATGAGGATGATATATATATATATATATATATATATATATATATATATATATATATATGAAAGGAAAAGAACAGCACATCCAAAAAAAATTTTAAACCATTCGTAGGTGCACACCGTCAACTGGGTCTCGGTTAGAGATTCCCATACAAAGATATCCATAGGAACAGACGGCAGCACACAGGAGTAAATAAATCCAGGTGTGAATTTTTACAAATACACATTTTTACAAATATATGTAAATATATGTGAATTTTTACAAAAACCAACACATAGGTATAGGATGGAACTTGTGCAGCTGTGTAGCAGCAACAGACAACATATGTAGTGGTAATTGCATTGAAGGTGTCAATAGAATGATGGACATGAATAGTAGACATAATGGACAGCTCAGTTTATGTGAGGCTGTGTGGGATTAGTAGCAGCAGGGGTAGGGGTACCTGTGGCAACAACAGAAGCAGTAGAATGGAATGTGATTGATAATGTAGGAGATACAATGCTGTGTAGAGAAAGAAGAAGCTGCAGCAAGGGTACCAGTACCTGCAGCGAGAAAAGTAGTAGTATGGATTGTGATGGACAATGCAGAAAATGTGAGGCTGTGTTGTCAGTAGTAGTGGCAGCAGGAGCAGTAGTAGCTGGAGCACAGTAGTGTTGATCATGATAAACAAGGGAACAGATAAGTACCTGTGAAAGGGGTTAATGGCTGAGGCAGTAGAGACGGCAGCAGCAGTTTAACCCCTTAAGGACCATGGATGTACGCGTACGTCTAAGCATCCTGGTAGTTAAGGACCAAGGACGTACGCGTACGTCCCCCATTTGCAAGACATCCTTACAATGGGAAGGAAACTTTGCATGCACTTCAGCCACTCGTACACCGCAAAACACACCCTCCTTGAGCTGCAGTGTCAGAACGGTATCCTCCAACAAAGTGTGATTTGTGACGTTGCCACATGTTGGAATTCCACCCTCCATATGTTGGACCGACTGTACGAACAAAGAAAAGCCATCACCAATTTCTTGATGATCCAAGCAGATAGGGATACTCCCTTTTCTAACTTCAATGTGAACCATTGGCAGCTCATATATGTGACACCTGCCATTTGTTCAGGTCCTTTGAGGAAGTCACCAGGATTACAGGATGAACAACGTTATTCCACTGCTTCATTTCTTACAAAATATGTTGGAAACGATGGCTGGTCAAGGCACTGGAGATGTGGTGCCTACATCTCACGGCTACATGAGCCCTGTGGGGGCTGAACTGGAGGAGGAGGAGGGGGAGGGGCACAGTGAAGCACAGTTTAGGTTTCGCCAAATGGACATTTTTTCTAGTAATCTGACAGGAGAGGAGGAGCAGGAGCAGCCAGAGGAGCTAGAGGGTTATGAGGAAGGTGAGACAGAGGACCCAGACACACCGTGGCAGTATGCAGGGGAGATGGAGGCAGAGAGTCCCTCTGAGTCACTTGCACAAATGGAACGATGCATGCTCTCTTGTGTTACGCCTAGCGCTCCGGGTCCCCGCTCCTCCCCGGAGCGCTCACGGCGTCTCTCTCCCTGCAGCGCCCCGGTCAGTCCCGCTGACCGGGAGCGCTGCACTGTCATGGCCGTCGGGGATGCGATTCACACAGCGGGACGCGCCCGCTCGCGAATCGCATCCCAGGTCACTTACCCGTCCCGGTCCCCTGCTGTCATGTGCTGGCGCGCGCGGCTCCGCTCTCTAGGGCGCGCGCGCGCCAGCTCTCTGAGACTTAAAGGGCCAGTGCACCAATGATTGGTGCCTGGCCCAATTAGCTTAATTGGCTTCCACCTGTTCCCTGGCTATATCTGATCTCCTCCCTTGCACTCCCTTGCCGGATCTTGTTGCCTTGTGCCAGTGAAAGCGTTTAGTGTGTCCAAAGCCTGTGTACCTGAACTTCTGCTATCCATCCTGACTACGAACCTTGCCGCCTGCCCCCGACCTTCTGCTACGTCTGACCTTGCCTCTGCCTAGTCCTTCTGTCCCACGCCTTCTCAGCAGTCAGCGAGGTTGAGCCGTTGCTAGTGGATACGACCTGGTTGCTACTGCCGCAGCAAGACCATCCCGCTTTGCGGCGGGCTCTGGTGAAAACCAGTAGCCTCTTAGAACCGGTCCACTAGCACGGTCCACGCCAATCCCTCGCTGACACAGCGGATCCACAACCCGTAAGCCGAATCGTGTCATCTTGCTTGCATAGTGACAGCCGAATTGTCACTATTCGGCAGCGGGATGATTTCTGGATCTCCACCTTATTGGACCCTCGCTACTGCCACAAAATAGGGGCTTTTTTTTACACCAACTGAGAGGGAGGACAAAATGAACTACTACAGAGGCATTCTATGTAGTCAGTTGGCCAATGGCTATCGGTGCCATAGTCCATCCTCTCACAGGCCTGAATCAGGGGGCCCCCTGCGCTCACCTTCCACTGCCATGCCTGCTGGGGAGGGGTGGCAGGAGCAGTACCAGCTTCATCAGCAGCAGCCTGAGTCTACAGTCGCTGATGAGTAGCTTACTTCACCCGCATAGTGAAGCAACTCATGAGCAGCAGGTACACCTGGAGCAGGACCTGAACCAGCAGGTGGTGGCATACCTTGACATGCCCATGCCAACAATCCTTGAAGATCTGCTGGACTTCTGGGCAGCCAAACTTGATTTGTGGACGCATCTAGCAGAGTTTGCCCTGGAAAAGCTGTCCTGCCCGGCCAGTAGTGTGCTATTAGAGCGGTTGTTTAGTGCGGCGGGAGCCATAGTCACCCCAAGCAGAACTCGTCTGTCCATGATAAATGTCGAGAGACTGACTTTTGTGAAGATGAATCAGGCATGGATCAGCCAGGATTTCCAACCACCAATGCCTGATGCATGAGTGTAGATTGACCATGGTGCCACACCAACAATATGGATAGTGCCAAACAGATTTAAGGCACTGCTCCCCAGTTGCAAACATTCCTCCGAATCAGACTTTTTTTCACCCACCTTCATCACTGGGTGTCATTCAGCCACTATATGGTCTCCTCATGCTTCAGCCACCTCCAGGCTGTGCCATTCATCCAATATATGGTTTACTAATGCTTTAGTCTGGGTAATTCAGCAACTACATGGTTTAGTGATGCTGCTGGGCCTAGGACATTACCTATATATGTTTATGGTAGCACTAGGTACCATACATCTTAAATGGAAATTTCTAAATTCATCCTTTATTCTTAAAGATTGTGAGGCCCTATTGTCTCCTCATCTGCCGCCAACTCCAGGCTGTGCCATTCAGACACTATTTGGTTTCCCAGTGCTGCCACAAACTCCAGGCAGTCATTCAGGCACTATATGGTCTTCTCATACTGATGCCACCTCCAGGCTGTCTCATTCAGCCACTATATGGTCTCTTCTCATGCTTCAGCCAACTGCAGGCTGTGTCATTGTACTGCCATGTGACATGTGACTCCTTTTGGTCCTTTGTACTCACACGCTGGGACACTAAAACATGGGAGTTAAAAGTTCAATTTCAAAACCCTCAATTTCAATTTAAAAATCTTAAATTTAAAAATCATAAGTTTCAATAGTCTCCTCATGCTTCTTCCAACTCCAGGCTGTGCCATTAAGACACTATATGGTCTCCTCATGCTTCAGCCAACTCCAGGCTGTGTCATTCAGGCAATATATGGTTTACTGATGCTGCTGGGCCTGGGTCTGGGAATAAAAAAATATGGTAAGGTAGCACTAGCTACCCAAAATCTTCAGTTTAAATTTCAGAATTCATCTTTTAATCTTAGGAATTGGGAAGCCCTAGTGTCTTCTCATGCTGCTGCCAACTCCAGGCTGTACCACTCAGACACTATATGGTCTCCTCATGCTTCAGTCAACTCCAGGCTGTGTCATTCAGTCAATATATGGTTTAGTGATGCTGCTGGGCCTGGATTTAAAAAAAAAATTATGGTAGCACTAGCTACTGTAAATCTTCAATTTAAATTTCAAAATTCATATTTTAATCTTAGGGATTGGGAAGCCCTAGTGTCTACTCATGCTGCTGCCAACTCCGGGCTGTGTCAATCAGCCACTATATGGTCTCCTCATGCTGCCAACACCTCCACATTGCTTCATTCAGCCACTATATGGTCTTATCATGCTGCCAACACCTCCACGCTGTGTCATTCAGCCACTACATGGTCTCCTCATACTGATGCCACCCCCAGGCTCTGTCATTGTGCCGCTCAGCGGCAGTGATTCTAAAAGCGATGCCTGTAATCTGAATGTCATACTGAATAACAGTATTATTTAACTACCCCAGCACACTCCATATGCATGTTAGAACACAACAAAGTGTTCTACACCCCCTATTGAGGCTTTCTGTAGGTCAGAAATAGTCAATAATCATTTTTAATATAGATTTGCCGCCAATAAATTTGGAGCGAACCACATTTTTTCGAAAAATTTGGCAAATCTGCCCAATCAAAATTTTCAAGAGTTCCCTCATCTCTAGTTGCTAGGGCAACAGGAGGCCAGCTGATGGCCTCCTGTCTGCCTAGTACATCAGCCTGTGAGGTCCAGCCATAGGCTGGATTGCACAGGCTTTTAGTCAGTGTAATACTGTAGTACTAGCAGACCAATTCCTAACTATTAATAATACTCCTTAAAAAACAAGTTTAGACACCAATTTACATTTAGGGGCTTCTATTCCTTGCATATTACCCAAAAATAACCAAAATTAAGTGTGCTTCCAAATGTATATTCATCCAGTCTCTGATTTTTCTAACAATTATATCCCAAAGGGCCTTTGCTTGCGGACATTTCCAAAGAAGATGTTCAAATCCAGCATCACCCAATCCAAAATGGGGGCATTTGGCCGAGGCTCTCATACCACTGGTATTCTTCTTAAATGAGAACATTTTTGGGCTTTTTATAATAGTATTCCATTCACACTCAGATAATTCACCCGTAAAATGGCATCTTTAATTTAATCCATAAATTATCTTAAGTGTAGCAAATTCAATGATCCCTCCATCTTAGAAAAATTATGCAACCAGTGTTTTAGGGGCTTTTAGGGGCTTTAGGGGCTTTTAGGGGCTTTTGTTTCTACCCAGTGTGCCTTTAGGTAAAAATAACAAATTGTCTATATTCTGTTGGTCCATACGATTAAAATGATACCCAATATATGTAGGTTTTGTTTTATCTTACTACTTTTAAAAAACTCAAACTTTTTGTACAAAAATGAGTATGCTTAAAATTGTCCACTTCTGACCCCTATAACTATTTTATTTTTCTGCATATAAGGATGTATGAGGGCTCATTTTTTTATGCCGTGATATTTAGCTTTTATCAGTACATTTTTTATTTTTTTTTATGGCACCTTTTGAAAAAAAATGGGAAAGGGGGGAGTGATTTAAACTTTTATTAAGGAAAGGGGTTAATGCATACTTATTACTTAAAAAAAAAAAATTACTTTTTTTCAGTCCCCATAGGAGACAATACCATGCAATCTTTAGATCAGTGTTATCGATGCTCTATTGCACCAGCCTGTCAATGCTGACAGGAGCTTTAGACCACTGATCGGACAGCAGGGAGGAAAGTAAAAGACCTCCCGCCATCCTCTAAGGTGATCTCAATGCTGTGGTTTTGCTGCGGCTGTCCCAATCAGCCCACTGAGCTAGCCAGGAATGGGATTTACCGCTTTTAGACGCCGCAATCAACTTTGATCACGGCATCTAAAGGGTTACGGCCGGACATTAGCCCAATCGGCAATGTCCAGTATTAGCCATGGGTCCAGGTTGCTGATAGCAACTAGGACCCACTGGGAATGATGCGCGCTCAGCAGTGTCAAACAGCGGGATTCACAGTGGACGTAAATTATACGTCCATTTACTGGAAGGATTTAAGCATACTTATGTTTTTTTACGTAATACAATAATAGAAAAACATGTAACCATGGGAATCATTTTAATCATATTGACCCTCAGACTAAAGAAAACATGTTAGTTTTATGGTATGTCTACTACATAAAAATGACACCCCCAAAAAATAGCAAAACTGTGGTTATCTTTTGAATTTCCCAACATAAATAAGAGTTTATTTGTTTGTGTCATACATTTTATGTTCAGATAAAAGGTGTCTTTTCAAAGCACAATTGCACAATCATGAAGCAAAAAAAAAAGCCTTCGTATGGGTCTGTGGATAGAAAAATAAAAGAGGCCATGTTCACATGATGGAATGTCCGAACAGAAAATTTCCGTGCGGACATTCCACCGACAGCGGAGTGCCGGCAGAACGTGCCTTCGCTAGGTCGGTTTGGAAATGTGCCATTTCATAGACAGGAATGCATTTCTGTTCAGACTCCGCATAAAGAATAGACATGACTATTCTTTATACGGATGCTGAAATCTGAATTTTAGTGCCAGAATCATCTGGCGCAGAAATACTGCCATAATTTAATTCCCATAATCCAATTAAAATCAATGTGACTCTGCTGCTGTGGAATGTCTGTGTGGAATTCTGCAGAAAAATTCCATTGTATAAACATAGCCTTATGGCTGTTAAAAGGAGAGGAGTAAAAAACAAAAATGCAAAAAAAATAAAATTGGCTGTGTTCTCAAGGACAAAATGAGCTGCGCCCTTAAGGGGTTAAACACATGAAATTTTGTAAAGTGAAATTCACTTGCATTGTAACTTACTTTGTTTTAGAGTTTTGGAGCACAATGTGGACTGAACAGCTACAACAAATCTTCCACGTCTGAATAGGTAATGATATTAATGGCATGTTACCTTATGCTATTAATCCAATGTGTTTTTACAAAGTAAACCAAGGAATTTGCTTGCAAATACTGTATACAAATTCAGCAATCAAAACATTTTATTAGAATATTTATTTTTTATTTTTAATCACATAATTTTATCATATTTATCTTAAATCCTCCTTTCTTGAGTACACATAACAATGTAAGAACCATGATGCCAAGGTTTATAATGGAGTGACCTGTCTCAGAAAAATGATGTCCCTCAGGCATGCAGTAATTTTAGTCTTTATGAGTTATAGTGTGTCAGCACAGATTTATTCTAGTCTGTAACTTGCCCGGTGTAGCATGCATTTCATTCCTATTAGTGAGCTATATGAGGAATATTCATAGCTTTGCAATTTTAAACGTTTTTAAAATTGGATTAGCCATATACTTGGTGGTAAAATCTGTAATTGTAATTACAAATTACATTTGGGCCAATATAAAACAAGCCCTCATATGGCCCTGTAGGTGAAACATTTAAAGTCAGGACTATTAACCTGTTGGGAACAAAGGATGTACCGGTACCATTTGGCCCCCTGATACTTGGTGCACCAGGATGTACATGTACACGTACTGAGTCCCATCCCGGCTATGAAGCAAATAAATGATAAACCACAAATCCCTGCGGATGATGGTGGACATCAGCAATCAGGCTGATGCCCACCATTAACCCTAAAGTATTTATTACAACATTTGAAATATGCAGGGGGGAGACATACACTTATGGGCAGTTTGAGTAAAGATAGGCGCCGGAGCTCCTCTCACCTGCTCTGGGCCGTCACTTGCAATCTTTTACTCTGGTCTGCCTTCTGGTTTATGATCAAAATACTGTAATTTATAGTTCTCTTTGGGGATTTTTTTTTTTTTTTTAAGTGTCTATAAGGTCAAAATGTTCTGTGTTTATAAGGGTATAAACAGAACACAAAAAGGAAAACTGGAAGGTTCATGAAAGCCAAAGCAGGCTGGGTTAATTTACCATTTCTCTGTCCAAGCCTTAAAGCGTATCTGTCTGATACAAAAAAAAAAAAAGAAAAAGAAAAAAGAAAATGTTACTTACTACCTAATGCTGACCATGTACATCTTATTTTTATGCCTCTACTAGCTGAGTACCTGGTGTTGCCCGGTTTTTCCTTCCTAATCCTTGTTTGGGAGGAAAATCAACAGAGGAGGAAGCTTTTGACTTCATATCCCATCCCCATATATTGTTGTCATATCCCAACCTCATATCCCGTCCTCATACCCCGACCTCCTGTCCCAACCTCCTATCCCGTCCTCCTATTTCGACCTCCTATCCCACCCTCCTATCCCATCCTCCTATCTCGACCTCCTATCCCAACCTCCTATCCCGTCCTCCTATCCTGTCCTCCTATCTCGACCTCCTATCCCGACCTCCTATAGTGTCCTCCTATCTCCACCTCCTATCTCGACCTCCTATCCCGTCCTCTTATCCCGTCCTCATATCCTGACATCCTAACTCGACCTCCTATCTCGTCCTCCTATCTCGACCTCCTATCCCGACCTCCTATCCCGTCCTCCTATCTCAACCTCCTATCCGTCCTCCTATCTCCACCTCCTATCCCGTCCTCATATCCTGACCTCCTATCCTGACCTCCTATCCCGACCTCCTATCCCAACCTCCTATCCCGACCTCCTATCTCGACCTCCTACTCCGACCTCCTATCCCGACCTCCTATCCCGACCTCCTATCCCGTCCTCCTATCTTGACCTCCTATCCAGTCCTCTTATCCCGTCCTCATATCCCGACCTCCTAACTCGACCTCCTATCTCCACCTCCTATCCCGACCGCTTATCCCAACCTCCTATCTCGACCTCCTATCCCAACCGCCTATATCAACCTCCTATCCCATCCTCGAATCCTGTCCTCATATCCCGACCTCCTAACTCGACCTCCCATCCCGACCCGTAATATGTGTACCAGGTATTGAAATATCTCCAGCCGTACAGAAGTTATGTGGGAACATACATTTCCCATTGATTTTTATGGGACTTTAAACAAAAACCCTGACCCTCACAAATGGGGGTGGTTAAGGGTTAACTTAACTATCCTATATTTTAAGTGGACGTATAAGTAACATGTGACCAAGTATTATCCAAATATCTCCAGCCGTTTGGAAGTTATGCATAGACTATTTCCCATAGACTTGTATGAGACTTTAAACATAAACCCCGCCCCTGGCAAATGGGGGTGAGTAAGGGTAAAATTACCTATCCTTTGTTTGTTGTTGACATATAAGTAACATGTGTGCCAAGTTTCATGTTAATATCTTTAGCCATTTGGACGTTTTTGTGGAACATACATACATACATACACACACACACACACATTGAGTTTTATATATATAGATTACCTATATTTGTTATAAAATATCTGTTTTCCTCAGGGGAAGGGGGTGTGTCCCTCCTTGTGGTGGTGGGAGGTGATTGGTGTCTGCTCATGCAACCTGGTTCATGAGTCATCTCTTATCCATGACTCATGGACAAGCCTCATGCTGCTACAGAACTGATTGGTGTTCCAGTAGGTATGGGGACCCCCGAGTTGAGAGATTTTCAGGAGCCATTTTCTTATTCAAAAGAATGTAAACAAGCATTTAAAAAAAGGTCTTTAATTTTCATCAGTAACAACATATAAAATGTTTTTGGATGTGATAGTGGCCATTTAAGCTTCCTCATATATGTTGTAAAAAGCTTTATCAAAAAAGAATTTTATTTTTTCCATCCAATTTTCTTATTTTATTTTTTTATTCTCCCTAGGAACCCTGTGCAATTGTGTGATGGCATGTACAGTATATTGCATACTCATATAATGCAGCGTACTGTCATTTTTGTGAAGGGGCTGTAGAAGTGACTGGCACATGGAATGTAACCACCTCTGCCTAGATACTGCAGTTGCTATTGAAAGCAGCATTTATGGGATTTAATGGCTATTATAAATGTTATCTACAATCCTGGCCAAAGACAGCAGCTGTTAGCCGCTGATAGCAGCTGGCACCTGCCAGGTATGGATTAGGCTCAGCTCCTGAGCCCACTCCATACATCCTTAATGTCACCATTATGTACATGTACATCATGTCGCATTAAGGGGTTAGAAAGTTCTGCAGACCTCATTGTTTGATAGGTACTGTACATTGGGATTTTCACAACAGTAAATGTTTGTAATTGAATTGATAAATAATCAATAACATATATAAAAATATGATTATATTTAGCAGCATAACAATACAGTTCTTACGAAAAATCTACAAAAGAAGTTTTCATACTTACATATATGTCACATATGTGCGTTGACCCCAATTATCCATGACTGATGGTTGTTGTCATGGTCTAAAGAGCCGTTGTGGTTACTTTCATAGATCTCAAAGTTAGATTCATCAGTCCATAAAACCTTGCCTCTTATCTTTAAAGTGCAATTTATGTGTTCCAGTAAACAATTCTTTGTCTTTTTGCTTTTCTCAGTAATAGTTTTTTGACAGCTACACATCCTTTCAGACCAAAGATATGAATTTGTCATTATTATTATTATATTTTTTTTTTTAAAGTAGGTTTTATTAAAGTTTTTCAATAAGGCATGAATTCCGAAATTATCATCGGTATAATAATATCCGGAAAGTAGCAAAATACAGTAAGGTAATATATCCTCAATACAAACAGGCATCAATACATGTAACAAATAATAGAAAGTGACAGAGTGTCCAATTTGATAACATTGGGGTAGAAGTGCTCCCGATAAATGGTCAGAAAATGCCCGATATAGGGGGTGGAACGGAGTCAACAACCACAGAGTAGTCGGTATCCAGAGGGGAAATGGGGTGGGTGGGAGGGGGAAGGTGGGGTGGGGGGTATGGGTGAGGGGGTGGCGAAAGGTGATTACGGTCAAGAGAAGGGGAGGGAGGAATAAGCGAGAAGAAAAGTAGTAAAAGAGAAAAGGGGGTGAAAAGAAAGGAAGAGAAGAAGGAAAAGGACTTATTGACAGTGAGAAACAAACCTCAGTGGCTGGGAAGCACAGGTGGGCCCCCTCACGGCGTTCGTGCTGGCAGCGAATGTGGGAGTCATGTCTGAGAAAGGTGAGCTGCTTGAAGATTTTATTCAAACATTTGCCCCATCACATTCAAAATTATAGTTTATTTAATAACTTTTTAATGTATTTTTATTTTTGTGGAGACTATGTAGACTTTTAGGCAATGATCAGTGTAAATAGTAAAGACATTTTCCAAACATACATAAATCAACAGAAAAATTTCACGATATATGTATACACTACCAATACACCAAAAACATCACACAGACATGTCACGTGCACTTGTGCAAGAATATTTTAACCTCTTAATGATACAGTCTGTTTGGTCTTAGAGGAGAACTCTGGCACTTAATATCTTATCCTTTATCATTCAGAATACTGGCTCTTCACATGGACAAACTTGTGTAGTCGACACACTTTCTCTATGCACTGTCTTTGGGAAAGTTGGAGAGAGCTGTACTTGTGCATCTCTGGCTCTTCCATAGAGATGCATGGAGGGTGCGTGTCAACCTCTGTGCAATGGTCACAATGAGCGGCCCCAGCTGTTAACCACAATACCACCTGTCCACCCACCTACGACCTCCCCCACAATACCTAAACCACCAACCCAACAGCATACAAAATGAGATGTTCCCAGTTTACAGTACAGCCCGAGACATTACATCACTTGTCAGGTGATCAGAGGAAGCCTGCCTTTGCTCCAATGGGTTGAGTGACTGCTGGATGGGAGAAAGATCATTCTGCAAGACTTATAGGTTAGAAACAGCTGGAAGCACCCTGGTCAGAAAACACTGCTCTATTGCATTGAAAGGATGACAGGTGTGTTTCAATGGGTGGGTGGCTAATGTGTGGGAAGGAGAAAAGTAACCTTACACTTACAAACAAGGAATTATGGGATTTGTAGTTCAAGTGAGCAAACTCCAACAGGAAATAGCCAGTTCACAAAAAGATAGCCACAGCATTATGGTAATTTCCCAACATAGCCATTTAGCTCCAAGACAAGCGTGGATCCTTCCTAAGCATGTCCATTACTGTCTGGCAGGTATGTACTAGAGTTAGTTTATGGTGGAGAACCCCGTTGAGGTTACAGTTTGGCTTCAAATTACAAGGAAACATAGTTTCTGCATAGTTATCCTCTGCTTTCTATGCTCACCATAGACATTGCTAGTTAGTTTTAACCATTCATAAAAAATTGAAGCAGCGTATAGTAAAAGCAGACATTTTTTATTTGAATTATTTTAGTTGAAAAGGACAATATTGATTATTGAAAAGAATACATAATAAGAAATATTCATGAGTTGTTGCAATAACTTCACTAGCGACAGACATGTCTGTTCATTATTAACTACCATTTGCACTTTGAAAAGAACAGGTATTCAGATAATGAAAGAGCATCACAAAATGCTAATCTCAGGAAAGTACATCAGGGAACTAAGAGTGTAGCTTCTCATTTTATTCACATTAGTTTAAAAAAAGCTTTGGCACTCTTTTCTAGACCTACTGAAAGTGCACTTCTTCGCGGTAGCAACTTTATGTTTCTTTTTTTCATATAAATAAAAGGCTTTCTGTTATAAATAGAGATGAGCGAACTTTTCAAAAATTTGATTCGGCCGATTCGCCAAATTTTCCGATAAAGTTTGTTTTGATCCCAATTTTTTCGCGGCGAATCTATATTAAAAAAGGCTATTTCTAGCCTACATACAGACTCTATAGGGGTATAGAACACATTGCTGTGTTCTAAAACGCATATGGAGTGTGCTGGGTTAGTGAAATAATTCTGTTATTCAGAATAACATGCAGATTACCGGCATCGCTTTTAGAATCACTACTGCACAGCAGCACAATTACAGAGCCTGGTGGTGGCATCAGTGTCAGGAGACCATATAGTGACTGAATGACACAGCGTGGAGGTGTTGGCAGTATGAGGAGACCATATAGTGGCTGAATGGCACAGCGTGGAGGTGTTGGCAGCATGAGGAGACCATATAGTGGCTGAATGACAGAGGGTGGAGGTGTTGGCAGCATGAGGACACCATATAGTGGCTAAATGACACAGCGTGGAGGTGTTGGCAGCAAGAGGAGACCATATAGTGGATGAATGGCACAGCCTGGAGTTGCCAGCAGCATGAGTAGGCACTAGGCCTTCACAATCCCTAAGATTAAATGATGAATTAAGAAATTTAAACCAAAGATTTTGGATAGCGGGTGCTATCTATGAGAAAATTTGAAATTCCCAGACCCAGGCCCAACAGCGGCGTCAGTAACCCATATATTGCCTAAATGACACAGCCTGAAGTTGGCTGATGCACAAGTACACAGCAGGGCTTCACTATCCCCCCCACCAAAAAAAACACCACAATTTTAGAAATTTTTGAAAAAGATTTTGGATAGCGGGTGCTACCTATGAGAAAATTTGAAATTCCCAGACCCAGGCCCCACAGCAGCATCAGTAACCCATATATTGCCTGAATGACACAGCCTGGATTTGACTGATGCACGAGTACACACCAGGGCTTCACATTCCCCCCCTAAAAACACTACAATTTTAGAAATTTTTGGAACCGATTTTGGATAGCGGGTGCTACCTATGAGAAAATTTGAAATTACCAGACCCAGGCCCCACAGCGGCATCAGTAACCCATATATTGCCTGAATGACACAGCCTGGAGTTGGCTGATGCACGAGTTCACACCAGGGCTTAACAATCCCCCCCAAAAAACACCACAATTTTAGAAATTTTTGAAAAAGATTTTGGATAGCGGGTGCTACCCATGAGAAAATTTGAAATTACCAGACCCAGGCCCCACAGTGGCATCAGTAACCCATATATTGCCTGAATGACACAGCCTGGAGTTGGCTGATGCACGAGTTCACACCAGGGCTTCACAATCCACCCCAAAAAACACCACAATTTTAGAAATTTTTGAAAAAGATTTTGGATAGTGGGTGCTCCCCATGAGAAAATTTGAAATTCCCAGACCCAGGCCCAGCAGCGCCATCATTTTTTGATTTGAAATTTAAAACAACCTTTGCGTGTCCCGGACCCTAGCGCGTGGGTACGAAGGACCAAATCCAACAAGCCCCCACAGGGCTCATGAGACCGTGAGATTTAGGCGCAATGTCTCCATTGTCCTGACCGGCCATTGTTTCCAAGACTTCTTGCCAAGGCAAACCATGTGAAGAACAACGTGACCCCGCCGTGACCTGCACACATGGTATGCTGAAAGGCCACTGAGACTTGTCCGGGCAGTGGAGGCTTAAGACACAGTGGAGGATGTGGAGGCGGAGTAGCACACTGTCGCAGGACCAACGGGCTGACAGAGTGTAGCAGGAAGCAGTATTGAGTACACACCAGGGCTTCAAAATCCCAAAGAAAAAACAAACATTTTTAAAATAATTTTAAGAATATTTAGGACAGCGGGTGCTACCTATATATTGCCTGAATGACACAGCCTGGAGTTGGCTGATGCATGAGTACACACTAGGGCTTCACAATCCCTCCAAAAAAATACAACAATTGTAGAAATTTATGAAGACTTTTGGATAGCGGGTTCTACCTATGTGAAAATTAGAATTTCCCAGACCCAGGCCCAGGAGCGCCATCAGTAAACCATATATTGCCTGAATGACACAGGCTGGAGTTGGCTGATGCATAAGTACGCACCAAAGCTTCACAATCCCTAATAAAAAAAGACAAACACTTTTTACGAAAAATGTTAAGGAAATTTAGGTGCTCTCTATATATTACCAGAATGACGCAGCCTGGAGTTGGCTGCAGCATGAGGAGACCATTGAAATGTGTGATTTTTTTTATTTGAAATTTAAATCAAAATTTGTGTCCCGGACCCCTCCGTGTGGGTACAAAGGACCTAATCTCACAAGCACCCACAGGGCTCATGTGGCCGTAAGATGTAGGCGCAACGTCTCCGTAGCCCTGACTGGCCATTTTAGTTTTTTGTACCTTTGTTTAAGAACAAGTGCATATCCAAGGGTCCAGAAGACTCTATAATGCAGGACGGTGGACCACCAAAAGACATTCTTCTATAAAATAATTTTTTATGAAATAAAGAAGCAGAGTTCATCCCTCTGCGTATTTTTTTTTTAATTTTACTTAAAAAATCACACGTAACAATCATTCAATGGTGTAATGGTTATTATTGTTGAAAATTCAAGTTTATTACTGTGATAATTATCAGAAAATTGGAAAAAAACACTACCCAAGAGTGTTTAATAACCCCATACATTGCACCATAAATGTTGAAATTTAAATTAAGCATGTATGTATGTATTTCAAAAATCCTAAAATTAAAGGCCCAAGCCCAGAAGCATCAGGAAGTCAAGTAGTTCCTGAAAGACACAGGAGCAGTCAGGAGTAAGCATCAGCAGTACCCAAGAGGCTTTAATAATAATAGTGTTGAGCGGCATAGGTCATCTTCGAATTCGCAAATATTCGCGAATATATGGACGAATATTCGTCATATATTCGCGAATATTCGCATATTCGTAATATTCTCGTCTTATTATCGTATATGCAAAAATTCGCGTATATGGAAATTAACATGCAAAATTAGCATAAGCGAAAATTCGCATATGCGAAAATTAGCACACCGGTCTCACACTGTAGTATTAGAGCCTTCTTTACACCACACAAGCTGGAAGCAGAAAGGGATGATCACTGTGATGTGTACTGTGAAAAAAAAAAAAAAAACGAATATTCGTAATTGCGAATATATAGTGCTATATTCGCGAATATTCGCGAATTTGCGAATATTCGATATTCGCGAATAAAATTTGCATTGCGAATATTCGCAAGCAACACTATTTAATAACCCCTTACATTGCACGATCACTCGTGAGATCGAGCAATAACAGGTGTGTTATGCCCTCAGATGTCCGGGGCTGCACGTGCGCTACACTGAACGGACCAACGTGTGTCTATCTTTCCCCAACAGATGCGGGTAACCAGTAGTGTTGCTCGCGAATATTCGCAATTCGAATATTATTCGCGAATATCGCATATTCGCGAATTCGCGAATTTCGCGAATTTCGCGCTATATATTCGTAATTACGAATATTCGTTTTTTTTATTTTTTTATTTTTTTTTTTTTTCACAGTACACATCACAGTGATCATCCCTCTCTGCTTCCAGCTTGTGTGGTGTAAAGAAGGCTGTAATACTACTGTGTGAGACTGACGTGCGGAAATTCGCATATGCGAAAATTAGCATATGCTAATTTTCGCATATGCGAATGTTCGCATGTGTTAATTTTGCATATGCAACTTTTTACATATGTTAATTTTCGCATACGCGAATATTCGCATATGCGAAAATAAAACGAGGGTATAACGAATATGCGAATATTCGCGAATATATGACGAATATTCGTCCATATATTCGCGAATATTCGCGAATTCGAATATGGCCTATGCCGCTCAACACTAGTAACCAGCTGAACCCCGTTCGAGATAGGGATCAGGGACTGCAATTATTTGCCAGGAAAGAAGAATCACAACTAAGCGCAGGTGATAAGCTCGAATTCATTAAGCCCCTGCGCTTTGTACACACCGCATATCTCTACTACCGATTGGATGGTTTAGTGAGGTCCTTGGATCGGCCCCGGCGGGGTAGGAGAAGGCCCTAGCAGAGCATGTATTAGCTACTGCTAAACTTCCAAAAATTGAAGTCCCAAGGCCTGAGGCATCAGGGAGGCAATTATTTCCTGAAAGACACAGAATGAGTCAGGAGCAGTACCCAAGAAGGTTTCATAACCAACCCTTTACATTTAAAGATCAATGTTGAAATTTACATTAAGCATGTATTTAGCTACTGCAAAACATCCAAAAATTGAAGGCCCAAGGCCTGAGGCATCGGGGAGGCAAGTAGTTCCCGAAAGACACAGAATGAATCAGGAGCAGTCATTCGCAGTCATTCGCAGTACCCAAGAGGGTTTCATAACCATCCCCTTACATTTAACTACCTGAGCGGTATTCCCGAACGTGACTCGGGGTTAATTTTCCCTGCCAGGATCGGTAACCCCGAGTCACGCTCGGGGTAGAATTGCAGAGTTCCCGGCCGGGCTGCACGATATATCGCAAAAGCAATGCGATATAGCGATGCGGCCTCCGGGAAAACATGTGATTATCTGCTCTGGTTGGCTCCCGTTGCGGGGGCCGGCCAGAGAAGGTATAGAAAAATACTAAAAGTCAGTGTTTCCCTACCAGGGGGCCTCCAGCTGTTGCAAAACTACAACTCTCAGCATGCCCGAACAGCCAAAGGCTGTCCGGGCATGCTGGGAGTAGTAGTTTCACAACAGCTGGAGGCACCCTGTTAGAAAAACACTGAGCTAAATGAAAAAGGAAAAAGTAGTAAAATAAAAAAAACTTTTGCTCACCTAGTCCCGGTCCCTGAAGATGTCGTTCCCCTCTGTGCGCTCTGGTCCCTGCTCTATTCATCTTACAGGACCTTTCACTTTTCAGCCAATCACAGGCCGCAGTGGTGTAAAGCCTGTGATTGGCTGAAGGGGAAAGGGCTTGTTCTGCAGCAAATACACTAGGTTTGAAATCTGCCCGGCAAACCCAGTGTATGCTGCTGCAGAACAAGGTGAGAAGGGGGGGAGGGGGGTAAGAATGTGACAAAGGGGGGAATGTGACAGAGGGGGGGGATGTGACAAAGGGGGGGGGATGTGACAAGGGGGAGGGGAATGTAACATGAAGGGGGGAATGTGACAGGGGGGGATGTGACAAGGGGGGGAATGTGACAGGGGGGGAAGAATGTGACAAGGAGGGGGGAGAATGTGACGGGGGGATGTGACAAGGGAGAGGGGGAATGTGACAAGGGAGGGGGAATGTGACGGGGGAGATGTGAAATGGGCGGGGGGGGGGGAGATATGATATTCAGTGCAAAAAATTGTACCTCTTTTGGTACAAATTTCCAGAAAGAATCATACCGCCAGGGAGGTTAAAGATGAATGTTGAAATTTGCAGTAAGCATGTATTTAGCTACTGCTAAGCATCAAAAAATTGAAGGCCCAAGGCCTGAGGGCAGGGAGGCAAGTAGTTCCTGAAAAACACAGAATGAGTATGGAGCAGGCATTCGCAGTACCCAAGAGGGTTTCATAACCCTTACATTTAAATATCAATGTTTACATTTGCATTAAGCATATATTTAGCTACTGCTAAACATCCAAAAATTAAAGGCCCAAGGCCAGAAGCATCAGTGAGGCAAGTAGTTCCTGAAAGACACAGGATGAGCCAGTAGCAGGCAATTGCAGTACCAAAGAGGGTTTCATAACCCTTATTGATAACCCAAGAGGGTTTCATAACCAACCATAATTGGGAAATGTTGGTGTAGCAGCATGGTCAATCTACTCTGAGGCCTCTGGAATTGGTGGCTGTAAATCCTGGCTGATCCATCCCTGATTCATCTTGACAAACGTCAGTCTCTCCACATTTTTAGTGGACAGACAAGTTCGCCTTGGGGTGACTATGGCCCCGGCCGCACTAAACACCCGCTCTGATGGCACACTACTGGCCGGGCAGGACAGCTTTTCCAGGGCAAACTCTGCTAGTTGTGGCCATAAATCAAGTTTGGCTGCCCAGAAGTCCAGCGGATCTTCAATGGTTGTTGGCATGGCCATGTCAAGGTATGCCACCACCTGCTGGTTCAGGTCCTGCTCCATGTCTACCTCCTGCTAATGGGTTGCTTCACTATGCGGGTGAAGAAAGCTACTCATCAGCGACTGTAGACTCAGGCTGCTGCTGATTGAGCTGGTACTGCTCCTGCCACCCCTCCCCTCCCCAGCAGCCATGGCAGTGGAAGGTGAGCGCAGAGGGCCCACCGAGTCAGACCTGCGAGTGAACGGACCATGTGGCCGATAGGCATCAGCCAACTGACTACGTAGAATCTCTCTGTAGTAAGTCAGTTTGTCCTCCCTCTCAGTGGGTGTAAAAAAGGCCCCCATTTTGGGACGGTAGCGAGGGTCTAATAAGGTGGAAATCCAGAAGTCATCCCGCTGACGAATTTTGACAATTCGAGGGTCACTACGCAAGCAACTGAGCATGCATCGTGCCATTTGCACCAGTGACTCGGAGGGACTACCTGCCTCCATCTCCACTGCATACTGCCACGATGTGTCTGGGTTCTCTGTCTCAACTTCCTCTTACCCTCCAGCTCCTCTGGCTGCTCCTGCTCCTCCTCTCCAGTCCGATGACTAGAAACACCGGCCATCTCATCCAACCTAAACTGTGCTCTGCTCTGCCCCTCATCATCATCCTCCTCCTCCAGTTCAGCCCCCACAGGGCTCATGTAGCCTTGAGATGTAGGCGCAATGTCTCCATTGCCGTGACCAGCCATGGTTTCAATCATTTGTTGTAGGAAATGTAGGAGTGGAATTACGTTGTGCATGGCGTAATACAGGCGACTCACAAATAATGTGGCTTCCTCAAAGGGCCTCAGCAAACGGCAGGTGTCACGTATGAGCTGCCACTTGTTCACATTGAAGTAACACAGGGGAGTACTCCTATCTGCTTGGATCATCAAGAAATCGGTGATGGCTTTTCTTTGTTCGTATAGTCTGTCCAACATATGGAGGTCAGAATTCCAACGTGTGGCAACATCACAAATCACACTTTGTTGGAGGATACCGTTCTGACACTGCAGCTCAAGGAGGGTGTGTTTTGCGGTGTACGAGTGGCTGAAGTGCATGCAAAGTTTCCTTCCCATTGTTAGGATGTCTTGCAAATGGGGGACGTACGCGTACGTCCTTGGTCCTTAACTACCAGGATGCTTAGATGTATGCGTACATCCATGGTCCTTAAGTGATTAAACTGTGGGATACCGTTCTTACACTGCAGCTCAAGGAAGGTGTGCTTGGCGGTGTACGAGTGGCTGAAGTGCATGCACAGTTTCCTTGCCATTTTCAGGATGTTTTGGAAATGGGCTGAAGACTTGAGGAAGTGCTTGACAACCAGATTCAACACGTGTGCCATGCAGGGCACATGTTTCACGCTTCCTTGTCACAGCGTGGACATGATGTTCTTCCCGTTGTTGGTCACCATGGATCCCATTTCCAGATTTCGTGGAGTAAGCCATAGTCTGATTTCTTTACAAATGAACTTTAGCAGTTCCTCCCCTGTGTGATTCCGTTCGCCAAGGCAAACCATGTGAAGAACAGCTTGACACTGCCGTGCCCTACACACATGGTACGATGAAGGGCCACCGAGATTTGGATGTGCAGTGGAGGCCGCGTACACGGTGGAGGATGAGGAGGCGGCGTCGCACGCTGTAACAGGACCAACTGCCTGGGAGCGAGAGCATGGAGGAGGAAGCGGTGTTACCTGTCCAAGTTGCTGTTGTGGCTGTGCAAGAACCACATTTACCCAGTGGGCCGTAAAAGTATTGTCCCTGACCGTAGTTACAGCTCCACACGTCGGCAAAGAAATGACGGCTTCTTCTTCTTCGCAAAGAAATGACGGCTTGGGACTCTCCACCTCGGCTCGGCACAAACCATCAATTCTATGAAAGGTGCAGAGTCCACCACTTGAAAAGGGAGGGACTGCAACACCAGCAACTTGGACATGGGCACATTCAACTTTTGCGCCGTTGGATGAGTGGGCGCATACTGTTGTCTCTTGGACATGGCTTTGCCGACGGATTGTTGGCGGAATGGCTGACTAAAAGCGGGAGAAGCTAGTGCGACAGAAGGAGGGTTTGACACACAGCTCCCTTCGGCTGAGGTGGTGGAGCCTTGGCTGGATGAAGGAGGGAGCAGATGGCCACTGGGTGATGCAGCAGGCTGGATCACTACATCGGAGCCATGGTTCTCCCAGGCCACTTTATGGTGGCGAAGCATGTGTTGACGCAGGGCCGTGGTGCCAACATTGGGACCCTGGCCACGCTTCCCCTTCTGCCGACAGATCTTGCATGTGGCTACGTGAACCTCCTCCGGATGCCTTATGAAAAACTTCTACACCTCCGAGTGGCTGATTTTCCCACCCGCAGTCCGCACTAATTGACTGCTACTGGCGCCGTCTCCAGGAACCCCTGTTCCACTATCTCCCGGAAAGGTAGGCTGCCGCGAAGCAGGTGGTCTCCCCCGGGCACGTTTGGCTCCTGAATTTCCACTCCTGCCACCACGCTGACTGCCAACCGTGCTACATCCTTGCTGCCTCAAGGGCCACCTGCAACTCTCTTCTCCTGATGATGATGAAGCCCCTTCGGCACCCGGCTCAAAATTGCGATCGGCTTCATCATCATCAACAGTTGTGTGCACATCACTGATGTCCTCCTCAGGTTCCCCAACAGTGTCTGCTTCAGGACCCTGAACACTTGCAACACCACCTCCCACGTCACTCTCTGCATCACTACTTGGCCGCCTAGCGGAGCAAGCGGCGCATGTCTCCTTCCCTTCTTGGCTGTCCAGTAGCTGCTGACTGTCCTCTATTAGATCGTCCTCAGTAAATAGTGGAGCTGAACCCACAGCATAAGATACTTCTCTAGGAGAGGCAACAGCATAGGACAAAGGCAATGGGAGGACAGGAACTGCTCCCGGGCCATGCCAACTGAGGGTTGTGTCTGAGGAACCCACCGACTGTTGACTGGGGGTGTCAGATGTCACTTGTGATGATGTCGATGAGCGTGTTAACCAATCGACAACGGCAGATAGGTTGCTGGTGGAGACACGACCGCTAGCTGATAACAGGAGCTCAGGCCTCTCGCTGCGACTCCTGCTGCCACTCGCCCCAAGTCTGCTGCCAACTCTGCCTGAAGTATTTAGGCCTCTGCCACTCCTCTGTGCACGTCCTGGCACTTCTCTGCCTGACATACTTAGTGCGTTTATGAGGGTATTACAATACGATACACTACTCTTTAAACAGTATTTGTCTAGAACAGCAGCATGTGATTACTTACGGCTGTCCTTTCACAGTATGTAGGCCCTTGACAGATTAACAGGTACTAGATGGTACAATACTTGGATGTACCTATGCGGTATGCACTGATAAGGGCAGTAATATGCCTAACTATACGCAGAAAAGAACTCTGTATTTATGTAAAACACCAGCCGGTGAATACTATTGTTTGGACTTTGACGGTTTGGAGCACCTTGACAGCTTAACAGGTACTAAATGGTACAATACTTGGATGTACCTATGCGGTATGCACTGATGAGGGCAGTAATATGCCTAACTATACGCAGAAAAAAATCTGTATTTTTGTAAAACACCAGCCGGTGAATGCTATTATTTGGACTTTGACGGTATGGAGCACCTTGACAGCTTAACAAGTACTAAATGGTACAAAACTTTGATGTACCTATGTGGTATGCACTGATGAGGGCAGTAATATGCCTAACTATACACAGAAAAAACTCTGTATTTTAGTAAAACATCAGCCGGTGGATACTATTGTTTGGACTTTGACGGTATGGAGCACCTTGACAGATTAACAGGTAGTAAATGGTACAATACTTGGATATACCTATGCGGTATGCACTGATGAGGGCAGTAATATGCCTAACTATACGCAGAAAAAACTGTATTTTTGTAAAACACCAGCTGGTGGATACTGTTGTTTGGACTTTGACAGTATGGAGCACCTTGACAGATTAACAGGTAGTAAATGGTACAATACTTGGATATACCTATGCGGTATGCACTGATGAGGGCAGCAATATGCCTAACTATACGCAGAAAAAAATCTGTATTTTTGTAAAACACCAGCCGGTGAATACTATTGTTTGGATTTTGACGGTATGGAGAACCTTGACAGCTTAACAAGTACTAAATGGTACAATACTTGGATCTACCTATGCGGTATGCACTGATGAGGGCAGTTATATATGCGTAACTATATGCAGAAAAAAATATATATAAAAAAAAAAACAGCCGGTTAATACTATTGTTTGGACTTGCACAGTATGTAGCCCCTTGACAGATTAACAGGTACAAAATGGTACAAATGCACTACAGTCCACTGAACAATCACATATTTCCGAACAGCAGCAGGACCCAACAGTGCAGCACCACAAAAAAAAAAAAAAATCCAGGGATTAAACCCTAAATTGCACTCTGTCACACAATTCTGAGCAGCAGAAGATTTGTGGAGCAAAAAAATAAACTCAATTGGGCTGAAAAATCAGGAGATGAGATGCTTCAGAAAGTTCAGGCAGCTTGGAGATCTGTATGAGGCAGCTGACAGCTATCTGCCCCTCTCTGCTGCAATGCTCAATAACGTGAATAGGAGGTTTAGCTATCAATGATCCTTCTCAAAGTAACAGCACAGCACTCTGCACTCCTGTCTTTCCCTAATGCTGATGTGACTAGCAGTTTTAGTGTAACGCTGTGGTATGAGCTATTCACACACACACAGTCCTGTCCTCTCCATCTGACTGCATAGATGAAATGAAGAGAGGCAAGATGGCCGCCGATTATATAGGGGCTGTGACATCACAGGGGTCAGTGAACACTGATAGGCTGCATCTCACATGTGATTGAGGGTCAGCCCGCCTACCTTCATTCCCGCCGCTGTTTCCCGCCCTCCCATAATCCCCTGTCCCATGTACTCACATGTGGATCCACCATCTTAGGGCTCCAATAGCCTGGAACGCTGTAAAATGGAGTTTAATGAAGCGATTTGCGCGATCGAATCGCGGCGATATTCGCAATAGTTTCAAATCAAATTTTTCATGAAATTCGTAATGAATTCGGGTTCGTCAACTTTGATTTGCTCATCTCTATTTATAAACAATCAGATATACTTGCCATCAGACTACAAATAATAATTACAATGGAGCTCCACATGCATGCAGTTTTACTGTGGTACTGTATATATTGAATATCTCTGATGGGCTATTTAACCGGTTGCCGTTTAAGGACGAGCCGGCTCATCCTGAGATGGCAACCAGGGTATGGCATGGGCTCCCGTCTCGATCCCGCGCAATACTGGCTGCCCCCAGCTGATTCCTGTAGCTGGGGGCTGCAATTAATGGTCGGCATGCGGCGGTTATTAACCCTTTAGATTGCTGCTGTCAAAGCTGAGCTTTAACATGTCCCTGGTGGTCCAATGGGGTAGATTGCCCCCCCCAGTGCAATTGCACGGGGGGAGTGATCCACTTCTGAGGTAGACGTAGGGCTTACCTCTCCTTCCATGTCTGCTGTGGCTCTGTTATTGATAAAGCCTGGCTGAACCAGGCTTTATCAAACGAGCGCAGAGCACACAGATCAATGTAGTTCTATGGAACTACATTGATCTGTATGAGGAGTCTAATGATTTCTCCTAAAAGTCCCCTAAGGGGACTAATAAAATGTAAAGAATTTAAAGTGGTACTCCCCTGAAAAACTTTATTTTTTTTAAATCAACTGGTGCAAGAAAGTTAAACAGATTTGTAAATTATATATACGGTAGTCTTATATAGAAAAAAAGCATGGAGCACTGACCGTAATTCTGCAGATGTCCTTTATTGGAGTTCACAACACTTCCATGTGTACAGGTGGGGAGAGCGGACGTCGGTGGACACTAGCGGGCAATGGACCGTATCACGCGTTAGCGCTTCTTCATGCCCTAAGAAGCCTGAAGAAGCGCTAACGCGTGTTACGGTCCATTGCCCTCTATTCTCCACCGACGTCCGCTCTCCCCACCTGTACACATGGAAGTGTTGTGAACTCCAATAAAGGACATCTTCTGCAGAATTACGGCCAGTGCTCCGTGCTTTTTTTCTATATAAGACTATATATGGCTGCATACCTTACCACGTAGTAGCACTACCTGAACTGCAACACCAGGTCCGGAATGATCTGCAGCTTTCAAGGGTTGCCATACCCACCTGAGGATCACATAGAAAGGTGCAACACATCCATATTGTCTCTATGTAAAGACTATAGATTTGTAAATTACTTCTATTAAAAAATCTTAATCCTTCCAGTACTTATTAGCTGCTGAATATTACAGATATTTTTTTTTCTTTTTGGAAAACAGTGCTCTCTGCTGACATCACGAGCACAGTGCTCTCTGCTGACATCTCTGTCCATTTTAGGAACTGTCCAGAGAAGCATATGTTTTCTATGGGGATTTTCTCCTACTCTAGACAATTCTTAAAATGGACAGAGATGTCTGCAAAGAGCACTGTGTTCCAAAAAGAAAATAATTTCCTCTGTAGTATTTAGCAGCCAATAAGTGCTGGAAGGATTTAGATTTTTTAATAGAAGTAATTTACAAATTTGTTTAACTTTGTGGCACCAGTTGATAAAAAAAAAAAATAATAATTCCACCGGAGTACCAATTTAACCCCTTAACCCCTTAAGGACACATGACGTTCTCATACGTCTCCATTTCCGAGTCCTTAAGGACACATGACGTATGAGAACATCATGTGTTTTACCGGCCCCCCGCAACCATTTGGAGCGGAGCCGGTGCCCGATGCCTGCTGAAATGACCCCCCATGTCGGCGATGGCCGCAGATCGCTGGACAATTCAGTCCAGCGATCTGCGGCGGATTCCGGGTCAATCGGGTCCCCAGTGACCCGGTGACACGGAATTATTGGCTGATCGGGGCCGTCAGAGACGGCCCCGAACAGCCAGAGCCAGCAGGGGTGAGGTGGCACTGGTGCCACCTCACGATCGCCCTGATTCGTCGGCCGGATTACCGGCCGACCAATCAGGGCGTCTGCTGCAGGTGTCACTCCCGCAACCCGCTCCGCCCCTCTTCCGGAGGACGTGAGCGGGTGCGGGACGTGCACCCTGGGTGCTGGGGACCCCGATCCCCGGCGTTAATGTTGGGATCGGGGCCCCAGGAGCAGCGGCGGCGGCGACGACGAGGGACTGACCTGTGCGGCGAGGATCGTTGGAGGTGAGTGACAGCCTCCTGCTGTTGCTTAGCAACAGCTCCCAGCATGCAAAAAGGGCATGCTGGGAGCTGTAGTTATGCAACAGCAGGAGGCAGACCACCACAACTCCCAGCATGCCCTTATGGGCATCCTGGGACTTGTAGTTTTGCAACAGCTGGAGGCACATTCTTTCTATGGAAAAGTGTACCTTCAGCTGTTGTATAACTACAACTCCCAGCTTGCACAATCAGCTAAAGTGCATGCTGGGAGTTGTAGTGGTGCATCTGCTGGTTGCATAACTACAACTCCCAGCATGCCCGTTGGCTGTCGGTGACTGCTGAGAGTTGTAGTTTTGCAACAGCTGAAGGCACACTGAGTTAAGTAGCAAACCAGTGCGTCTCCAGCTGTTGCATAACTACAATCCCCAGCATCCCCAGCCAAATTAGTATGCCTCCAGCTGTTGCATAACTACAACACCCAGCATGCCCTTCCGCTGTCCGAACATGCTGGGGGTTGTAGCTTTTGCAACAGCTGAAGGCACACTGGTTGCAAAACACTGAGTTTGTTACCAAACTCGGTGTTTCACAACCAGTGTGCCTCCAGCTGTTGCAAACTACAACTCCCAGCATGCACTGATAGACCGTACATGCTGGGAGTTGTAGTTTTGCAACAGCTGGATGTCCCCCCCCCCCCCCCCCCAATGTGAATGTACAGGGTACACTCACATGGGCGGAGGATTACAGTAAGTATCCGGCTGCAAGTTTGAGGTGCGGCAAAATTTCTGCCGCAGCTCAAACTGCCAGTGAGAAACTACTGTGAACCCCCGCCCGTGCGACTGTACCCTAAAAACACTACACTACACTAACACACAATAAAATAAAAAGTAAACAACACTACGTATACACATACCCCTACACAGCCCCCCTCCCCAATAAAAATGAAAAACGTCTGGTACGCCACTGTTTCCAAAACAGAGCCTCCAGCAGTTGCAAAACTACAACTCCCAGCATGCACTGATAGACCGTACATGCTGGGAGTTGTAGTTTTGCAACAGCTGGATGCCCCCCCCCCCAATGTGAACGTACAGGGTACACTCACATGGGCGGAGGATTACAGTAAGTATCCGGCTGCAAGTTTGAGCTGCGTCAAATTTTCTGCCGCAGCTCAAACTGCCAGCGAGAAACTACTGTGAACCCCCGCCCGTGCGACTGTACCCTAAAAACACTACACTACACTAACACAAAATAAAATAAAAAGTAAAAAACACTACATATACACATACCCCTATACAACCCCCCTCCCCAATAAAAATGAAAAACGTCTGGTACCCCACTGTTTCCAAAACGGAGCCTCCAGCTGTTGCAAAACAACAACTCCCAGTATTGCCAGATAGCCGTTGACTGTCTAGGCATGCTGGGAGTTTTACAACAGCTGGAGGCACCCTGTTTGGGAATCACTGGCGTAGAATACCCCTATGTCAACCCCTATGCAAGTCCCTAATTTAGGCCTCAAATGCGCATGGCGCTCTCACTTTGGAGCCCTGTCGTATTTCAAGGCAAAAGTTTAGGGCCACATATGGGGTATCGCCGTACTCGGGAGAAATTGCCTAACAAATTTTGGGGGGTATTTTCTGCTATTGCCCTTTTTAAAATTGTAAAAATTTTGGGAAACCAAGCATTTTAGGTAAAAAAATATATATATTATTTTACATATGCAAAAGTCGTGAAACACCTGTAGGGTATTAAGGTTCACATTACCCCTTGTTACGTTCCCCGCGGGGGTCTAGTTTCCAAAATGGTATGCCATGTGTTTTTTTTTTTTTTTGCTGTTCTGGCACCATAGGGGCTTCCTAAATGCGGCATGCCCCCAGAGCAAATTTTGCTTTCACAATGCCAAATGTTACTCCTTCTCTTCTGAGACCTGTAGTGCGCCAGCAGAGCACTTTTCACCCCCATATGGGGTGTTTTCTGAATCGGGAGAAATTGGGCTTCAAATTTTGGGGGGTATTTTCCGCTATTACCCTTTTTAAAAATGTAAACATTTTGGGAAAACAAGCATTTTAGGTAAACATTTTTTTTTTTTTACATATGCAAAAGTCGTGAAACACCTGTAGGGCATTAAGGTTCACGTTACCCCTTGTTACGTTCACCGAGGGGTCTAGTTTCCAAAATGGTATGCCATGTGTTTTTTTTTTGCTGTTCTGGCACCATAGGGGCTTCCTAAATGTGGCATGCCCTCAGAGGATAATTTGCTTTCAAAAAGCCAAATGTGACTCCTTCTCTTCTGAGACCTGTAGTGCGCCAGCAGAGCACTTTTCACCCCCATGCGAGGTGTTTTCTGTATCGGGAGAAATTGGGCTTCAAATTTTGGGGGGTATTTTCTGCTATTACCCTTTTTAAAAATGTAAAGTTTTTTGGAAACCAAGCATTTTAGGTAAAAAAAATATATATTTTTTTTACATATGCAAAAGTCGTGAATCACCTGTAGGGTATTAAGGTTCACTTTACCCCTTGTTACGTTTCCTGAGGGGTCTAGTTTCCAAAATGGTATGCCATGTGGTTTTTTTTTGCTGTCCTGGCACCATAGGGACTTCCTAAATGCGGCATGCCCCCCAAAAACCATTTGTCGCTCCTTCCCTTCTGAGCCCTCTACTGCGCCCGCCGAACAATTAACATAGACATATGA
Organism: Hyla sarda; assembly: GCF_029499605.1. NCBI lineage: Eukaryota > Metazoa > Chordata > Amphibia > Anura > Hylidae > Hyla > Hyla sarda. Next base: position 195,521,161 of record NC_079193.1, on the reverse strand, counting down.
GGTATGTGCTTACTTGAGAGAAATTGGGTTTCAAATACACGTAAAAATTTTCTCCTTTTTACCCCTTGCTAAAATTAAAAAATTGGGTCTACAAGAACATGCGAGTGTAAAAAATGAAGATTTTGAATTTTCTCCTTCACTTTGCTGCTATTCCTGTGAAACACCTAAAGGGTTAATACACTTACTGAATGTCATTTTGAATACTTTGGGGGGTGTAGTTTTTATAATGTGGTCTTTTATGGGGTATTTCTAATATGAAGACCCTTCAAATCCACTTCAAAACTGAACTGGTCCCTGAAAAATAGTGAGTTTGAAAATTTTGTGAAAAATTTCAAAATTGCTGCTGAACTTTGAAGCCCTCTGGTGTCTTCCAAAAGTAAAAACTCATAAATTTTATGATGCAAACATAAAGTAGACATATTGTATATGTGAACTCAAAAAAATATATATTTTGAATATCCATTTCCTTACAAGCAGAGAGCTTCAAAGTTAGAAAAATGCAAAATTTTCATTTTTTTCATCAAATTTTGGGATTTTTCACCAAGAAAGGATGCAAGTTACCATAAAATTTTACCACTAAGTTAAAGTAGAATATGTCACGAAAAAACAATCTCGGAATCAGAAAGTTAACTAAAATCATTCCAGAGTTATTAATGTTTAAAGTGACAGTGGTCAGAATTGCAAAAAATGCTCCGGTCCTTAAGGTATAAAATAACCTGGTCCTTAAGGGGTTAAGGACCATGGACGTACGCGTACGTCTAAGCATCCTGTTAGTTAAGGACCAAGGATGTACACGTACATTCGTGGGAATTTCGGTCCCTGCCGTGCGCCGGGTGGGGACCAAACGGGGGTGATTGCTGATATCGATCAGCATTCACCTCGCGCAAATGCCCAGGGGGGTCATCAGACCCCCCCAGTGTCGGAAATCACAGAAAATTGCAAGTGAATTCACACTTGCGATTTACTGCGATTCCAGTGATGCGGGTCATGGGTGACCCTCTGACCCAGAGATACAAGGTGATCGGGGGTGTAGGATACACCCCCAATCACCTCCTGTATCTATGGGGAGGTGGCAATTGTGTCACCCTTCCCCCAGGATCGCTGCTATTGGCTGGAGGATCGCCAGCCAATAGCAGCCAGCAGCGGACAGGTTAACAGCATCCTCCTGCAGCTCCCGCGCCTGGCTGGGTTAAGTCAGCGGTCAGAGATGCCAGAGGAATCTAGAGACCCCCCCCCCCTCTGCTGAGATCGGAGCCCCCTCAGGAGATAAGAGGCCCCCATAGAACAGGGAAAGAATCCAGCCGAGGTAAAGCTAGGGTAAATAAAGTAAATAAAAATGTAAAAAAAAAAAAAAAATCCCCCCCTGAGGGTCCTCTGCAGTTTTTCAGTGTGACCCGGGCCCTATTAGGGGTTCAGGGCGCTGCGATTTCCCCACACCCCTTTTTTTTTTGGCCGCAGCAGTTTTTTTTTTTTTTTACCCCATATAACGGTGTGTGATTTTTAATCACACACCATTATATAATACAGTCACACCAAACACACACTACATACTCTCCTGCCCCCACACACACACACCCTCCCCCTCCGCCAACCCCCCCTAACCACCGTAGAAAAAAGGCGATTTTCGACAGCGGAGGCATACGCTTTTCTTGCCTCCGACTCCGAATCTGCCAGTGAGGACGATGAAGATCCTACATTCCTGTGTTCTTTATCGTCCTCCTCATCATCTAGTACTGATGATGAGTCACCTGTACGGTGGCAGAGACGCCGCCAGGCGAGGCCATGCACCCCCCCATGATAGTGGCCCAGTGGCCGGCACTAGTGCAAGTGGTGATGCCGCTCATACTAGGAGTCCGACCCCCCAGACAAGTTTATCGGAGCCCCCTTCCGGTGAATCTGTCTGGAGTACCCCAGAGGGTTATCAGCAACGGATTCCGGAGTTTGTTGGCGACTCCGGAATCCGGAATGACAATTCTGGATTCACTGAAATTTACTATTTCAGTTATTTTTTCAGTGACGGTTTTGTCAATCACATGGTGGAACAGACAAATCTGTACGCCAGGCAATTCATTGCCCACCACCCTGATTCTGTTTTGGCCAGGCCCAGTGAATGGTACGCCATTGATGCAGCAGAAATGAGGACATTTTGGGGCCTCTTGCTGCATATGGGCCTGGTCAAAAAACCAAGTGTCAGGCAGTACTGGAGCGGGGACATCCTATACCAGACCCCGCTTTACAGTATGGTCATGGCACGGAGGCGGTTCGAGGCCATTCGGAAATGCCTCCATTATGCCGATAATGAGGCATGTCCACTCCGAGGTGATCCCACCTATGACCACCTTTACAAAGTGAGGCCGGTCATCGATCACTTTGGGGCCAAATGTTTGGAGGCCTACGTACCCCTCAGGGAGCTCTCGGTCGATGAGTCTCTTATCAGTTTTAAGGGGAGACTCATCTTCTGCCAGTATATTCCCTCGAAGCTCTATAAACTTTGTGAGAGTACCTCCAGGTACACTTACAAGTTTAGAGTGTATGAGGGACGAGATTCCCGTATTGAACCCCCAGATTGTTCCCCCACTCTGTGTGTTAGCGGGAAAATCGTTTAGGAGCTTGTGCACCCATCGCTGGATAAGGATTACCATGTGTACGAGGACAACTTTTATACAAGCATCCCTCTGTTCACATCCCTTGCCGCCAGATCCACATCCGTTTGTGGGACCATGCGGAAAAACCAGAGAGGCCTCCCTCTAAATTTTTTGCAGACACCTATGCCTAAGGGTGAGTTCCGTGCCCTTACCCATGAAAACATGTTGCTGGTCAGGTATAAGGATGAGAGGGATGTCCTTATGCTGACCACTATTCATAATAACGGCAGCTCACCTGTCCCTGTGCGAGGTAACACAACAACGGTCCTTAAGCCCGATTGTATTCTGGACTACAATCGGTATATGGGGGGAGTTGATCTTTCTGATCAAGTCCTCAAGCCATACATGGCCATGCGGAAAACTCGTGTATGGTACAAAAAAGTTGCGGTCTGCTTGGTACAGGTTGCTGTGTACAACTCTTTTGTACTGTACCAGAACGCTGGCAATACAGGGACATACCTTCAGTTCCAAGAAGAAGTCCTAAAGGTCCTGATCTTTGGCGACCGGGAAAGAGCAGGCCGGACTTCCCAAGGAACTGAAGTAATAGGTGCCAGGATTGTCCAGGCCAACACTTTTCAGGGGAAGTCCCCCACACTGTAAAGAAGGGAAGAACCCAGAAAAGATGCAGAGTGTGTTACAGGAGGGGGATTTGGAAGGACACGACCACTCAATGTGACACTTGCCCCGATCATCCGGGCATCTGCATTAAAAACTGCTTCATGCAGTACAAAATTTTTCCTTTTCATTTAAATTTTCCATAATTTGACTCTAATGTACCAAGTCCAGAGTACATTGCAAATTTCAACCCCATAAAACCACTAAATTGTCCAAAAAACTCTTTTATATATAAAAAAAAAAAAACCTGATAAGAACTCTGGGGGTCTGGGTCACTGAGTTCCTATCATCTGGGACTTTTTTATGTTGCCTCAAATGCGCAGCGCTCTCTCTCCACCTGAGCGGGGTGCGCAATTGAGGCAACAGGTTAGGGACGGCCACACACATCACATTCACAGAATGATGATTCAGAGCATAGGGTTTGGGGTGGGCATATTCTTTATTTTTGGCTATGCTCTGGGTCATCATTATGAGAACATAATTTGTTTTATAACTTTATGTCCCAATGTACCTCATTTTTAGTTATTTAGTGTACCCCATGTAATGCCCCTTGAGGGGGGGTCCCGCTGTTCTGGCTCCATAGACACCAATACAAAAGCTAAAGGACACTGACTGCCCTCCTGCTCCTCCGAAAACTTGTGTGCACCCTCAGAGCTGCCTACATCAAGATATGAGGTATGTCGTTACTCCAAATAAATGTATCTACAAATTTACAATGACATTTTCTCCTTTTAGCACTTGTGAAAATGAAAAATTTGGGGTAACCCCGGCATTTTAGTGTAAACATTTTTTTTTTCCTTTTCACATCCCACTTAATGAACATTTATCAAACACCTGTTGAGTGTTAAGACTCACTGTACTCCTTGTTATGTTCCTTGAGGGGTGTAGTTTCCAAAATAGTATGCCATGTGTTTTTTTTGCTGTTCTGGCACCATAGGGGCTTCCTAAATGCGACATGCCCCCCCATTTCAGAAAAATTTGCAAATGTGACTCCTTCTCTTCGGAGCATTGTAGTGTGCCCGCCACATGGGGTATTTCCATACTCAGAAGAGATGGGGTTACAACATTTGGGGGGCATTTTCTCCTATTACCCCTTGTAAAAAAGTAAAATTTGGGGGGAAACCAGCATTTCAGTGAAACAAAAATTCATTTACACATCCAACTTTAACGAACAGTTGTCAAACACCTGTGGGGTGTTAAAGCTCACTGTACCCCTTGTTACGTTCCTTAAGGGGTTTAGTTTCCAAAATAGTATGCCATGTGTTTTTTTTTTGCTGTCCTGGCACCATAGGGGCTTCCTAAATGTGACATGCCCCCCAAAAACCATTTCAGCACAATTTGCTTTCAAAAATCCAAATGTGACTCCTTCTCTTCTGAGCCCTGTAGTGCACCCGCAGTGCACTTGACGTCCACACATGGGGTATTTCCATACTCAGAAGAGATGGGGTTACAAATTTTGGGGGGCATTTTCTCCTATTACCCCTTGTAAAAAAGTTAAATTTAGGGGAAAACCAGCATTTTAGTGAAAAAAAAATTCATTTACACATCCAACTTTACCGAAAATTCGTCAAACACCTGTGGGGCGTTAAAGCTCACTGTACCCCTTGTTACGTTCCTTAAGAGGTGTAGTTTCCAAAATAGTATGCCATGTGGGGGGGGGGGTTGCTGTCCTTGCACCATAGGGGCTTCCTAAATGTGACATGCCCCCCAAAAACCATTTCAGCAAAATTTGCTTTCAAAAATCCAAATGTGACTCCTTCTCTTCTGAGCCCTGTAATGCGCGGGCAGTGCACTTGACGTCCACACATGGGGTATTTCCATACTTAGAAGAGATGGGGTTACAAATTTGGGGGGGGGGGCATTTTCTCCTATTACCCCTTGTAAAAAAGTAAAATTTTGGGGAAAACCAGCATTTTTTTGAAAAAAAAATTCATTTACACATCCAAATTTAACGAAAAGTCATCAAACACCTGTGGGGCATTAAAGCTCACTGTACCCCTTGTTACATTCCTTAAGGGGTGTAGTTTCCAAAATAGTATGCCATGTGGATTTTTTTTTGCTGTCCTGGCACCATAGGGGCTTCCTAAATGTGACATGCCCCCCAAAAACCATTTCAGCAAAATTTGCTTTCCAAAATCCAAATGTGACTCCTTCTCTTCTGAGCCCTGTAGTGCGCCCGCAGTGCACTTGACGTCCACACATGGGGTACTTCCATACTCAGAAGAGATGGGGTTACAAATTTCGGGGGAATTTTCTTCTATTACCCCTTGCAAAAAAAAGTTAAATTTGGGGGAAAACCAGCATTTTAGTGAAAAAAAAATCATTTACACATCCAACTTTAACAAAAAGTCGTCAAACACCTGTGGGGTGTTAAGGCTCACTGGACCCCTTGTTACGTTCCTTAAGGGGTTTAGTTTCCAAAATAGTATGCCATGTGGGGAAGTTTTTGCTGTTCTGGCACCACAGGGGCTTCCTAAATGTGACATGCCCCCCAAAAACCATTTCAGAAAAACTCACTCTCCAAAATCCCATTGTTGCTCCTTCCCTTCTGAGCCCTCTACTGCGCCCGCCGAGCACTTGACATACACATATGAGGTATTTCCTTACTTGAGAGAAATTGGGTTACAAATTTTGAGACAATTTTTTTCCTTTTACCCATTGTAAAAATTCAAAAACTAGGTCTACAAGAACATGCGAGTATAAAACATTAAGATTTTGAATTGAATTGAATTCTCCTTCACTTTGCTGCTATTCCTGTGAAACACCTAAAGGGTAAACACACTTACTGAATGTCATTTTGAATACTTTGAGGGGTGCAGTTTTTATAATGGGGTCATTTATGGGGTATTTCTAATAAGAAAGCCCTTCAAATCCACTTCAAACCTGAACTGGTCCCTGAAAAATTCAGATTTTGAAAATGTTGTGAAAAATTGGAAAATTGCTGCTCTACTTTGAAGCCCTCTGATGTCTTCCAAAAGTAAAAACATGTCAACTTTACGATGCAAACATAAAGTAGACATATTGTATTTGTGAATCAAAATATAAATTATTTAGAATATCTATTTTCCTTACAAGCAGAGAGCTTCAAAATTAGAAAATGCTACATTTTCAATTTTTTCATCACATTTTGGAAATTTTCAACAAGAAATGATGCAAGTATCGACAAAATTTTACCACTAACATAAAGTAGAATATGTCACAAAAAAACAATCTCGGAATCAGATTGAAAGTTATTAATGCTTAAAGTGAAAGTGGTCAGATGTGCAAAAAAGGTCTGGTCCTACAGTGAAAATTGGCCTGGTCCTTAAGGGGTTAATAAAAGTTTAAAAAAACACCCATGAAAACCTTCCATATTAAACATTTGCATCACCCCCCCCATTTCCCAAATTCCATATAAAAAATATGTAAACATAATAAAAATAAACATATGTTGTATTGCCACGTGCGCAAATTTCCAAACTATAAAAAATGTAATAATAATGTTAATTAAACCACATGGTCAATGGCGCTTAAAAAAAATACCAAAGTCCTAAATTGCATATTTTTGGTAATTTTTTTGTATACCCTAAAAAATTTATAAAAAGTGATCAAAAAGTCAAAACAAACATGGTACCAATAAAAACTTCAGATCACAGCACAATTATCTGAGCCCTCATACATCCCTGTATACAGAAAAATAAAAAGTTATAGGAGTCAGAAGATGACAATTTTAAACATACTAATTTCGGTTCATGTAGTAATAATTTGTTTTAGGTAGTAAAATTAAATAAAACCTATAAAAATTGGGTATCCTTGGAACCGTATAGACCTACAGAAAAAAGATAAGGTGTCATTTTTACGAAAAATACACTGCATACAATCAGATGCCCTCAAAAGTTACAAAATGGTGTTTATTTATTAACTCCTTGGGGACGGAGGGCGTATGCATATTCCCACGCGTCCCATCACTTAAGGACGGAGGGCATATCCAAACGCCATCCACATTTCCAATCACCGCCATTCGCCGGGGGCCGATCAAACCGGGATGACTGCTGATATCTATCAGCAGGCATCCCGTGGCAATGCCTAGGGGGGTCCTGAGACCCCTCCCCCATGTCAGCGATCGCGGCAAATCGTTGGTCAATTCAGACCAGCGATTTCCCCGCGATCCGGGCTAATCGGGTCACTGGTGACCCGATCTCCCGGAAAATAAGCAGTGTTGCCACCCCCTCCTATCCCCTGCCATTGGTCGGTCAGGCTGACCACCAATGGCAGGAGGGGGGCGGGGGTTAGAGTTAATTTCTCCCCGCTCTGCCCACCAATCAGAAGTCGGGGGAGCTTGGTCCGGCTTACCCGGAGCGGTGGAGGCATCCAGGACCAGCGGCAGCGGCGGCAGTGGTGGCAGCAGCGGCGGCGACGGCATCAACGGCAGTTGGAGCAACCGGAAAGTGCGGCATGCAGAAGGCTGCATTGAAGATCGCGGCAAGTGATCTTCTCTGTGGCCTTCTAAAAGCTGCAAAGGCTGCCTGGGCATGCTGGGAATTGTAGTTTTTCAACATCTGGAGGGTCACCGTTTGGAGACCACTGCATAGTGGTCTCTAAACTGTGGTCCTCCAGATGTTGCAAAACTACAACTTTCAGCATGCACTGACTGTCTGGGCATGCTGGGAATTGTAGTTTTGCAACATCTGAAGTGGCACAGTTTGGAGTTTGGAGAATAGATGAGGATGTCATCTAAATGTACAACAACACAGGAGTAGAGCAGATCCCGAAATATGTCATTGACAAACTCCTGGAAGACTGCAGGTGCATTGCATAGTCCAAAAGGCATAACAAGATACTCAAAATGTCCATCTTGAGAATTAAATGCAGTCTTCCACTCGTCCCCTTCCCTAATACGAATCAAGTTGTAGGCACCTCTGAGATCCAATTTGGAGAAGACCTTGGCACCTCGCAAGCGATCGAACAACTCAGAGATTAAGGGAAGAGGATAACGGTTTTTAACTGTAACTTTATTCAGTCTCCGGTAATCGATGCAAGGACGCAAGGACCCATCTTTCTTTTCCACAAAGAAGAAACCAGCTCCGGCAGGAGAAGAGGATTTTCTGATAAACCCTTTCTGTAGATTCTCCTGAATATAGGTAGACATGGCCTGGGTTTCTGGAACAGACAAAGGGTAGATACGGCCTCTGGGAGGCGTGGTACCAGGCAGAAAGTCAATAGGACAATCATATGGACGATGTGGAGGCAAAACTTCAGCTTGCTTTTTGCAAAAGACATCAGCAAAGTTTTGGAGGAATGGAGGTAATCCAGGTTGAGGAATAGACGAGGATTCTAACTTGCTTACATGTATGTAAATACAGTGATCATTGCAGTACGACCCCAGTGAAGGACTTCTCCGGTTTTCCAATTCAACTGGGGAGCATGGAGCTGCAACCATGGTAGACCAAGCAGAAGAGGGGAAGTACAGTGTGGGAGTACGTAAAGCACGGTACAGTCCAGTTTTTCTCCATTGACTGTAGAGATATACAGGGGCTTCTGGAGGCGGAAGACTGGCAGACGATACTTATGCACTAATGCATCAATAAAGTTTCCCGCAGAGCCAGAGTCCAAGAAGGCCAGTACTGAGAGAGTCTGTTTGGATGGGAGAAGAAGCTGGACCGTCAAATTTAAGCGTGGAGAGGAAGGATTTACACCTAGGGAGGCCTCTCCTATGTAGCTTAGGTGCGAGCGTTTCCCTGCGGCTGAGGGCGTAGAGGACAATCTTTGAGGAAGTGGTCAGCACTGGAGCAGTACAGACAAAGGTTTTCGGTTCGTCTGCGTGTCCTTTCCTGCAGGGTCAGACTTGACCGATCCACTTGCATAGCCTCCGGAGCGGGAAGCAGCGAAGCAGGTTGCGGTGGTTGTTGGAAGACAGGCGCCAGACGAGGGAAGCGCCGAGGTCGGGCAGAATCCCTTTCTTGTCTCAGTTCCTCACGTCGCTCAGAGAACCGGATATCGATCCGGGATGCCAACTGTATGAGTTCATTCAGGGAGCATGGCAATTACCGGGCAGCAAGGACATCTTTAATTTGGCTCGATAAACCCCTCTTAAAAATGGCGAAAAGGGCTTCGTTATTCCAGGACAATTCCGATGCCAAGGTTCGGAACCGGATAGCATACTCGCCAACAGTGGAGTTGCCCTGGGAGAGACTTAGCAGGGCCATCTCGGCAGATGAAGCACGGGCAGGTTCCTCGAAGACAGTGCGAAATCCCGTAAGGAATGCCTGGAGACTTGAAGTAATGATATCATTGCGATCCCATAGCGGTGTTGCCCAGGCCAAAGCCTTACCAGACGGGAGACTGATGATGAAGGCCACCTTTGCACGTTCCGTGGAGAACTGGTCCACCATGAGCTCAAGGTGCATGGACCACTGTGTCATGAAACCTCGACAGGACTTGAGATCCCCCTCCTATTTTTCAGGAAGGGACAAGCGGAGTCTGGTCCCGGAGGAGACTGCAGCAGCGTGAGGCTGTACTGGAGCTGGAGGAGGCTGTGGCAGTGCCGGTTGCTGCTGAGCGGATAACAACTGCTGCATCATGGCGGATAGCAGGTTAAGTTGCTGTGCCTGCTGGGACTGGAGCGTCACGATAGATGCAAGATCCGAGTTGTCAGGCAGAGGAACCCCAGTTGGATCCATGGCCGGATCTTGCTGTCACGTACCTGGATGTGGATGTCGCAGAGCAGGTAGTGGATCCTCCACCTGTGTGGCTGATGACACGGACCGTATCGAGGAGCGGAGTCTAAGGTGCCGCTGGTCTTCAAGGCAGGATGGATTTGCTGCGGCAGGCGGCACCCCGGTCGCTACCCCCGATATGGCTCGACCACACAGGTACTGGGCAAGGCGAGGTACAGGAGGGTGAGACAGAGGCGTAGTCAATGTAGCAGAAGGTCAAGGCAGGCGGCAAAGGTTCGTGGTCAAAAATGTAGCAAGAAAGTCGCGTAACACGGGTAGGCAGAACAGGCAATGGGAACGCTTTTTCTTAGGCAAAAAGCACTGAAGATCCGGCAGGGATGTGTGGGAGGTGCAGGAATTTATAACATTGTGTTCAGGTGCACTTACTAATTATGGGAACACTGGTCCTTTAAATTCCAAAGCACCGGCGCGTGCGCACCCTAAGGGATGGGGACGTGCGTGCCGAGGCTGAGACAGAGCAGCAGCAGCAGTGGGTAAGTGATGGGCCAGGATTCGCATGCGGGACAACTGCGCTGCCGGCCGGTGAGCGGGGACACGGAACTACTGCGCTCCCGGCCGGGGAGCGGGGACACAGGGCTACTGCGCTCACGGCTGGTGCTAACCGCCGGAGCGCAGTGTGTAACAATTTCTTTCTTATAGCTTTGTGTTGTGCTATGCATCTGCTATTATTACTGGAAGTGTATTGCTAGTCAACTGTGTGTTACCAGTTAGGGGTATGTCCTTCACAATCTGACTTTGTTGTCTTTGATTGGATAGAATGAGACAGTGTAAGAACATGCCCATTACTGACAAAAAATTTTCTTCTATTTAGCCATACATTTCTAGTAAGATTAATGGAGGAATGACATCTCACAGACCTTTGCAAAAAAGATGTTATAGAATTTTTATTTCATGGGGAACACAAGTATTTTCTAAAACAGACATGTCTAACATTTTGATTGGCCGGGTTCTCAGGGCTTACCCCATACAATCTCTACATATAGCCAGATGAAGTGCCTGGCTGAGCGATTCACTCCCCAGCTTGATTCGCAAACCGTCCAAATCCAAAAGATAGGCCCTAATATATGTCTCTGGAGCCTGATTGGGCACCGAGCTGGGGAGTGAATTACACTGTTATAGTTTTATCCTGGCTATATCTAGAAATCAGTGGGGGTCTCAGCACTAAGACCAAGACTAATCAATACTTTTGACATATCTGTGTTTCATATTTAATTTTTTTCTTTGTGACGCCAATGCTTTAAGCGTGCATGTATTACCCCTGTATCAGGTTATTGTTTTGCTCCAACCAGAATTCTCCTTAAATGGGGTTATCCTACTATTAAAAGTTATCCCCTATCCATGAGCTGATTGTTGAGGTTCAACAGCTAGAGTCCCTACAGTTAACCCCCCACTCTTTAAATGAATCTGATCACAGACCAGATCCCTAACTCAAAAGCCTGGTCTGGAGTCTAAATTAATATTGTCTTTTTTTCTGGTCAATAATCAGAAATATTCATCATGGTGGGCTTGGCTAAATGGAGAAGACAAGAAAAAAGTACATCTACAATCAGAAAAAAAACATAAAAAATGGTCCTTAAAAGGTCCTGAAATTAGGTAAATACAACCTCAGATGAACAACACACATGGCAAAGTACTCTGTGTCAATATTTATTTAACCAAAACTAGGCTAAACTGAGGAAGCAGTGTGTGAACAAATAATGTTTCATGTGTCACTACACCCTCTCACTTTTTATGCACACTAATAATCAAGAAGTGAAATTCTAGTAGAAGTGATATGGCAATAATATCCTGAGATTTAAAATGGTAATAGACGTGTAATTGTTTTCAAATCAAATACTTTAAGAGGCCTACAGTATCTAAGTCATTATAAGATGACATTGCCACTTCATCATATGCATAAAAAATAGCACTAATGAGCAAGTTAAAGCACAGATTAAAGTTAAGAGATGGTTTTTGAGCCAAATCAGAAGGTCATATTATAAGAAATTTAAGATCAATTAAGTGGATGTCATAAGAATAAAAACTAAGAATAAAAGTCACCTTTCTCCATTTAGTAACTTTGTACTTAACATAGGTTATCTGTATTACAAACGTATATAGGAAATAATAATTGGTTAAAAAAAATGTGATCTCCTACGTTGAGGTGTGCTTAGTTAAGAAATTTAGTTATAATTTGTTTATTACTAAAGTCTGTTACTACTTAAGTAACAGGCAGAAAAAACTATTTAGGAAAAGATGACGATGGCCCATAATGCTGAATAGAGAACAATGAAAGTAATGCAGTAACTGACTGTAAGTACCATATATACTCGAGTATAAGCCGACCCAAATATAAGCCGAGGCACCTAATTTACCACAAAAAACTGGGACAACTTATTGATAGACATGTGCAATTCGGTTCGGCACGAATGTCTAATTTACCGAATGTTACCGTTTTCGTGCATTCTGACCGATCCGAATGCACGAAAACATATTTTGAACATTACCGAATAGCCGCGATAATACGAATAGCAAAGTAACGAATACATTCGTTATTTCCCGAACATATGCTGTAAATAACGGATGCATTCGTTATCCGTAAACAAACGTGAAGAATTCATTCTGATAACAAAGATAATAAAAAGGATACAGATAGTTAGATTTTTCGGATACATTCGGTATTCGGGTACATTCGGTAAATCTTTTTATTATTTTTTTGGACTTTAGCGATCCTAAAAAATTAGAGATACCTTTTTTATTAAAATTTCGTAGGGTATCATAAAAAAATCATAATAAAAAAGATACAGTAGTGATGGGAAAAATTGTATCTAACGAAATGTATCATTTTTATTATGAAATGTTTATTCATTTTTAAACAGGGATCAATTTATGTGAGCGGGTAAAGCACTAAAAATGTAGCCGACAATAGTAAAAATGTAGTGTGTGCGTGTTTTTCCCTTTTTTTAATTTTTTTTAGGTAGTACTACTACTCCCAGCATGGAACAAACTCTTCCATGATGGGAGTAGTAGTTACCTGTACTAATTGACAGATCACAGGTTTCCCTTGCGATCCTCTTGTATAATGTATAGATGCGGCTGCTCTTCTATGGTCCCCTGCACTCACGTATATATACACATATTCATATTTCCCGCAGAGCTGTGATTGGCCAGATGGTTCCAGCCAATCACAGCTCTCTGTGAGAAATAGGAATATGTGTATATATACGGCCGTGCAGGGGACCATAGGAGAGCGGCCGCCGCATTCATACATTATACAGGAGCATCACAGCGGGTGTCAGGAGTGATACCTGCAGTAATCTTTTCTTTACTACAAGTACTACCACTCCCAACATGGAGTACACTCTGCCTCATGCTGGGAGCTGTAGTACCTGCATTAATAGACAGATCGCAGCGGGTGTCAGAAGTTACACTCGCTGCGATATGTCTATTAACCCCTTCAGGACCAAGCCCATTTTGGCCTTAAGGACCAGAGCGTTTTTTGCACATCTGACCACTGTCACTTTAAACATTAATAACTCTGGAATGTTTTTAGTTATCATTCTGATTACGAGATTGTTTTTTCGTGACATATTCTACTTTAACATGGTGGTAAATTTTTGTGGTAACTTGCATCCTTTCCTTGTGAAAAATCCTAAAATTTGATGAAAAATTAGAAAATTTTGCATTTTTCTAACTTTGAAGCTCTCTGCTTATAAGGAAAATGTATATTGCAAATAAAAAAAATTTTATTCACATATACAATATGTCTACTTTATGTCTGCATCATAAAAGTGACGAGTTTTTACTTTTGGAAGACACCAGAGGGCTTCAAAGTTCAGCAGCAATTTTCCAATTTTTCACAAAATTTTCAAACTCACTATTTTTCAGGGACCAGTTCAGGTTTGAAGTGGATTTGAAGGGTCTTCATATTAGAAATACCCCACAAAAGACCCCATAATAAAAACTGCACCCCCCAAAGTATTCAAAATGACATTCAGTCATCATTTTAACCCTTTAGGTGTTTCACAGGAATAGAAGCAAAGTGAAGGAGAAAATTCACAATCTTCATTTTTTACACTCGCATGTTCTTGTAGACCCAATTTTTGAATTTTTACAAGGGGTAAAAGGAGAAAATGTATACTTATATTTGTAGCCCGATTTCTCTCGAGTAAGCACATACCTCATATGTCTATGTAAAGTGTTCGGCGGGCGCAGTAGAGGGCTCAGAAGGGAAAGAGCGATAAGGGAATTTTGGAGAGTACGTTTTTCTGAAATGGTTTTTGGGGGGCATGTTGCATTTAGGAAGCCCCTATGGTGCCAGAACAGCAAAAAACCCTCACATGGCATACCATTTTGGAAACTAGACCCCTTGAGGAACATAACAAGGAATAAAGTGAGCCTTAATACCAAACAGGTGTTTCACGACTTTTGCATATGTAAAAAAAAATTATTTTTTTTCACTAAAATGTGTGTTTCCCCCCAAATTTCACATTTTTCCAAGGGTTAATAGCAGGAAATACCCCCCAATATTTGTAAACCCTTCTCTTCTGAGTATGGAGGTATCCCATAAGTTGACCTGAAGTGCACTATGGGCGAACTACAATGCTCAGAAGAGAATGAGTCATATTTGGGTTTTTGAGAGCAAATTTTGCTCGGGGGGCATGTCGCATTTAGGAAGCCCCTATGGTGCCAGAACAGCAAAAAAAACAGATGGCATACCATTTTGGAAACTAGACCCCTTGAGGAATGTAATAAGGAATAAAGTGAGCCTTATTACCCCACAGGTGTTTCACGACTTTTGCATATGTAAAAAAAAAAATATTAATTTCCACTAAAATGTGTGTTTCCCCACAAATTTCACATTTTTGCAAGGGTTAATAGCAGGAAATACCCCCCAATATTTGTAACCCCTTCTCTTCTGAGTATGGAGGTACCCCATAAGTTTACCTGAAGTGCACTATGGGCGAACTACAATGCTCAGAAGAGAAGGAGTCATATTTGGCTTTTTGAGAGCAAATTTTGCTCGGGGGGCATATCGCATTTAGGAAGCCCCTCTGGTGCCAGAACAGCAAAAAAAAACCACATGGCATACCATTTTGGAAACTAGACCCCTTGAGGAACGAAACAAGGGGTACAGTGAGCATTTGCCCCCCACTGGTGTGTGACAGATCTTTGGAACAGTGGGCTGTACAAGTTTTCATTTTCACGGACCACTGTTCCAAAGATCCGTCAGACACCTGTGGGGGGTAAATTCTCACTGCACCCCTCATTACATTCCGTGAGGGGTGTCGTTTCCGAAATGGGGTCACATGTGTTTTTTTTTTTTTTTACGTTTGTCAAAACCGCTGTAACAATCAGCCACCCCTGTGCAAATCACCTCAAATGTACATGGTGTGCTCTCCCTTCTGGGCCTTGTTGTGCGCCCCCAGAGCACTTTGCGCTCACATATGGGGTATCTCTGTAGTCGGGAGAAATTGCGTTACAAATTTTGGGGGGCTTTTTTCCCTTTTACCTCTTGTGAAAATGTAAAGTATAGGGCAACATCAGCATGTTAGTGTAAAAAATTAAATTTTTTTACACTAACATTCTGGTGTAGACCCCAACATTTCCTTTTCATGAAGGGATAAAGAAGAAAAAGCCCCCCAAACTTTGTAACACAATTTCTCCCGAGTACGGCGATACCCCATATGTCGCCCTAAACTGTTGCCTTGAAATATGACAGGGCTCCAAAGTGAGAGCGCCGTGCGCATTTGAGGCCTAAATTAGGAATTTGCATAGGGGTGGACATAGGGGTATTCTACGCCAGTGATTCCCAAACAGGGTGCCTCCAGCTGTTGCAAAACTCCCAGCATGCGTGGACAGTCAACGGCTGTCCGGCAATACTGGGAGTTGTTGTTTTTCAACAGCTGGAGGCTCTGCTTTGGAAACAGTGGCGTACCGGACGTTCTTATTGGGGGAGGGGGGCTGTGTAGGGGTATGTGTATATGTAGTGTTTTTAACTTTTTATTTTATTTTGTGTTAGTGCAGTATAGTGTAGTGTTTTTAACTTTTTATTATATTTTGTGTTAGTGTAGTGTTTTTAGGGTACAGTCACATGGGCGGGGGATTACAGCGAGTTTCCCGGCGCAAAATTTGCTGCATCTCAAGATGCGAGAAACCCACTGTAAAAGCCTCGCCCATGTGAATGTACCCTGTTGCAAAACCAAAACTCCCAGCATGCATGGTCTGTTAGTGCATGCTGGGAGTTATAGTTTTGCAACAGCTGGAGGCACACATGTTAGGAAACACTGAGTTAGAAACAGACAATGTTTCCCAACCAGTGTGTCTCCAGTTGTTGCAAAACTACAACTCCCAGCATGCCCAGACAGCTGAAGGGCATGCTGGGAGTTGTAGTTCGGCAACATCTGAAGGGCCAGATGTTTCTGAACTAAAACTCCCAGCATGCCTGGACAGTCAGTGCATGCTGGGAGTTGTAGTTTTGCAACAGCTGGAAGAGCACAGATTGGAGACCATTATACAATGGTCTCCAAACTGGGGCCCTCCAGATGTTGCAAAACTACAACTCCCAGCATGCCCAGACAGCCAAAGGCTGTCTAGGCATGCTGGGAGTTGTAGTTTTCAGACTCCTAGAAGCAGCAGTGAAGATCTTCACTGCTGCCTCTGAGGACTATATACTTACCTGCCGGTCCCGTCGCTGCTTGTCCACGTGGCCGGTCCCGCGCTGCTCCTCGGTCCTGCCAGGTAAGGCCGCCGGTCCCCTGATGTTCCCCCCCTATGCCGCACGTCCCCGCGAGCCCCCGCAGCCACCGTCCCCCGTTCTGCCCAACTTCCAGGGGCGGGCAGTGCGGGGGATCTGAACTTTCATCCCAGATCACTGTGATTGGTCCACAGGGACCAATCACAGTGATCGCTGACCAGGACCATCAATGGATGGTCCTGGGGGTGAAGCAGAAGTTGTCCCCTGCTGTAAACAGCGGAACTTCTGCCAGTTAACCCGTGCGATGCTGCGCATCGCCGGGTTAACTGAATGTCATTTATAAACGCCGGGATGCGCGAACGCACTGCACAACCTGGCGTTTATATATGACATTCTGCGGGTCGGGGTTAATGCAGGTACTACAGCTCCCAGCATGGAGCAGAGTGTGCTCCATGTTGGGAGTATTAGTACCTGCAGTAAGGAACAGATCCCAGGGATGTCACTTCTCCTGACACCCGCTGCGATCCTCCTGATGTGAATGTCGGGATCAGCTGTTCTCAGGGCTACAGAGCCGGGAGAACAGCTGACGCTGAGCCGTAGGTATACGTCGTATATCTACTGCCCAGCAAGAACTTACAGTGAGCCTGCAATGTGTATACAGTATACACATTGCTGGCTCACTTAACCCCTTGCTGAGCTGTGCGCTATGCACAAGCCCAGCAAGGGAAGAGTTAACTTACACTGCTAGACATAGATAGCTGTATCTATAGATAGCTGTATACAGTGTATACAGAAGACGAAGTCCAGCTTACTTCCCTCGAGTCCCGGGCAGGTCCATGTAGCTCCGCCCCCGAGTGGTGATGTCATTAGGGAGCGGAGCTACAGAAGGGAACAAGGCTAGTTAATAAAATCCATCCAAATAAAAAAAAAAACGCATAGGGTTCCCCGTATTTTCATTCTCAGCACAATACCAACCAAACAACAACAGCCTGACGTTACCAGGGTGGGCGAGGACCATTGTTACTGGCCCTCCCCAGCCTAAATAACGCCAGCCTGTTACCGCCTAGGTCCAGGACCGGGGTAATAATTGTGGGTTAGCGCTAGCTGTTTTTGGGGCTAGCACTAAGCCCTGGCCTAGTAATGGATTCCGTCAATAAGACAGCTTCCACTGCTAACCCTGAAAATTCAATAAAAAAGACACATTGGAAAAATTATTTTATTTAAAAAAACACTCCCCCACAGCCCTCGTTAACCATTTTATTAAAGGAAAAAAAAAATAATCCGCCATAATCCATCGAATCCGCAGTAATCCTCTGCATACACGGATCTAAAACGAGAAGAAAAAAACCACAAAAAAATGGTTATGACATTTCTGGTGCTGTCCGCTGGGGAGAACACCCATGATGCAATGTCTACTCAAACAGGGAGCCACCAATTGGTGCAAAACTACAACTCCCAGCATGCCCAGACAGCCTTTGGCTGTCTGGGCATGCTGGGAGTTGTAGTTTAGCAACAGCTGGGGTCTCCCTGTCTGGGTAGACACTGCCAGAAGGGTCTGTTCACATTATACAAAACGTACAATGTGAACAGAGCTTCAGATTAACTAGCCTTGTTCCCTTCTGTAGCTCCGCCCCCTAATGACGTCATCACTAGGGGGCGGAGCTACACGAACCCGGCCCGGGACTCGAGGGAAGTAAACTGGACTTCGTCTTCTGTATACACTGTATACAGCTATCTATAGATAGCTGTATATAGTGTATACCGCCCAAAGGGTTAACCTACACTGTCCAGCAGTGTAAGTTAACTCTTCCCTTGCTGGGCTTGCGCATAGCGCACAGCTCAGCAAGGGGTTAAGTGAGCCAGCAATGTGTATAATGTGGGATCTGTTCCTTACAAATCTGTTCCTTACTGCAGGTACTAATACTCCCAACATGGAGCACACTCTGCTCCATGCTGGGAGCTGTAGTACCTGCATTAATAGACATATCGCAGCGAGTGTAACTTCTGACACCAGCTGCGATCTGTCTATTAATGCAGCTACTACAGCTCCCAGCATGGAGCAGAGTGTACTCCATGTTGGGAGTAGTAGTACTTGTAGTAAAGGAAAGATCACTGCGGGTATCACTCCTGACACCCGCTGTGATGCTCCTGTATAATTTATGAATGCGGCGGCCGTTCTCCTATGGTCCCATACACATATTCCTATTTCTCACAGAGAGCTGTGATTGGCTGGAACCATCTGGCCAATCACAGCTCTGTGGAAAATATGAATATGTGTATATATACGTGAGTGCAGGGGACCATAGAAGAGCGGCCGCCACATCTATACATTATACAAGAGGATCGCAAGGGACCCCTGCGATCTGTCAATTAGTACAGGTAACTACTACTCCCATCATGGAAGAGTGTCTTCCATGATGTTTTAAAAAAAAGTGAAAAACACGCACACACTACATTTTTACTATTGTCAGCTACATTTTTAGTGCTTTACCCGCTCTCATAAATTGATCCCTGTTTAAAAATGAATAAACATTTCATAATAAAAAAGATACATTTCGTTAGATACAATTTTTTCCATCACTACTGTATCTTTTTTATTATGATTTTTTTATGGCACCCTACAAAATTTTCATAAAAAAGGTATCTCCATAATTTTTTAGGATCGCTAAAGTCCAAAAAAAAATTTAAAAATTTACCGAATGTACCCGAATACGGAATGTATCCGAAAAAATCAACCCCAATACCCGAATACCGAATGTATCCGAAAAATCTAAACCGAAAATATTGCCGAACCGAAATTTTTTTCCAAAATGAAAAAACGAAACGAAATGAAACGAAAATTTGTCTAGTGCACAAGTCTACTTATTGACTCGAGTATAAGCCTAGGGTGGGAAATGCAGCCATATGCTGAATCAGGGCATTCTGGGTATTGCAGATACTAACTACAATGACAAGCCTGCCCTGATACAGCTGACCCAAATGGTTTGGGTCAGATGCATAGACTGAATCAGGGCATGCTGGGCATTGTAGTTACCAATTGCAACACACAGCATGCCCTGATACAGCCTATGGCTCTGCAGCTGACCCAAAACTTCAACTCTCGGCATGTTGCACTTTATAGTATTACAGAATAGATTATGGTGCTACATGCTGGGAGTTGTAGTTTTGGGTCACCTGCAGAGCTATGGGCTGTAGCAGGGCAGGCTGAGCTTGCAGTTACTAACTACAATGTCCAGCATGCCTTGATACAGCCTAGGCAGCCGGCCCTAACCTAGAACTCATGTTGTACCATATTCATATTTTTAAATCAAACATTTTCATAAGGCTTGTCAGTGTCACCCCCTTACTCATAAAATGGCACTCTGTGGTGGCTGCGGATGCCTGGGACTCCGCCATGCTGCTCTGAACCCGGCATTGGGGGGGGGGGGGGGGGGGGTGTTTACAGACCTACCCAATGACAAAACAGCAGCCTGTGAACCCAACGTTACACTGCTTTGTTTTGTGTTGTACTATGATATTTTTCTATGACTGGGATCATTAGCGCAGTCACACTGCTGGGATCTGTAACGCACAATCAATGGACAGTACTGCAGGTCAGCAAAACGCTAAATTGAACTACTCTATAATGAAATATTTCTATGGCTGGGATTGCTTTTGCAGACACACTGCTGGGATATAGTGCAGCAGAATCACTGGATAATAGTACTGCATGTAGGCCCACTGCACAATGACTTGCCATGTGCTGTACAATGCTTTGCTTTATTTCATACTCTGTCTAAAAATAAATGTTTTTATTGAGTACATACAGTAAACATTAGGAAATTCTTCAGGGCAGAGCTGATCAATAGGGATTCCAATGTGATTTGTTATATCTTATGCAAACAAATGTACAATATATTGCTGTTCTGCTGCTGTTTGAACCAGCATATTTATCAAGTATTTAATCTTATATATAAAAAGAGAAGACCTGACTCACTGACTCATCAATGCCCAGCCTAAACCCTTGGACCTAGAAACCTGAATTTTTGCACAGGTGTTGTTTTTAAGATATAGACAAGGAATAAGAAAGGATTTTTCAAAATTCCACCCTTAACGGGGTGAAATATATATATATATATATATATATATATATATATATATATATATATATATTATTTTTTTTTTTTTTTTTTTTTTTTAAAGTCCCATACAAGTCTATGGCAGCAGCAGAGGAAAGAAATGCAGAGATGGCGCAATATAGTGCAGTTAATCCTTATTAAAAGGGGCGGAGAACTGTCCAAAAACAGAATATTGCTCACCTATTGGTGTTGTGCAAAGGACCTGAAGAAGAAGGAAAACCTTTGAAATACATTGTCCTGTTCACACTGCATGTTTTATGGATTAATAAAGCCTGCTTTTTTGCACTATACTTGGGTGTCCGCCTCCTAGCCAAAATCTGATTTTTTTGCCGGAGCTCTGTGGGAACCTTGCCAGGGGCTCACAGAACCAGCTGTTTTCTCCTATACAAGTCTATGGGAAATATATGTTACTTCATAACTTCCAAAACGGCTGGAGATATTTCGATAATACTTGGTCACATGTTACTTATATGTCAACTTAAAAAAATAGTATAGTTAATTTAACCCTTAACTACCCCCATTTGTCATAGTAGGGGTTTTTGTTTAAAGTCCCATGCAAATCAATGGGAAATGCATGTTCCACATAACTTCCGTACGGCTGGACATATTTCAATACCTGGTACACATATTACAGGTCGGGATGGGAGGTCGGGATATGAGGTCAGGATAGTAGGTCGAGATAGCAGGTTGAAATAGGAGGTCGAGATAGGAGGACGGGATGATCGGGATAGGAGGTTGTGATAGGAGGTCAAGATAGGAGGTCGAGTAAGGAGGATGGGATATGAGGTCGAGATAGGAGGACAGGATAGCAGTTCGGGGTAGGAGGTCGAGATGGGTCAAGATAGGAGGACGGGATAGGAGGATGGGATAGGAGATCGGGATAGGAGGTTGGGATAGGAGGTCGGGATAGGAGGACGGGATAGGAGGACCGTATAGGAGGTCATGATAGGAGGACGGGATCAGAGGACGCGATATGAGGACGGGATAGGAGATCGGGATAGGAGGATGGGATAGGAGGTCGGGATAGGAGGTCGGGATAGGAGGACGGGATAGGAGAACGGGATAGGAGGTCGAGATAGGAGGACGGGATAGGAGGTCGAGATAGGAGGATGGGATAGGAGGTCGGGATAGGAGGACGGGATAGGAGGTCAGGATAGGAGGTTGGGATAGGAGGTCAGGATAGGAGGCCGGGATAGGAGGTCAAGTTAGGAGGATGGGATAGGAGGACGGGATATGAGGACGGGATAGGAGGTCACGATAGGAGATTGGGATAGGAGGTCAGGATAGGAGGTCGGGATAGTAGGTCAAGTTAGGAGGACGGATATGAGGACGGGATATGAGGACGGGATAGGAGGTCGGGATAGAAGGTTGGGATAGGAGGTCGGGATAGGAGGTCGGGATAGGAGGATGGGATAGGAGGTCGAGATAGGAGGACGGGATAGGAGGTCAGGATAGGAGGTCAAGATAGGAGGACAGGATATGTGGATGGGATATGAGGACGGGATAGGAGGTCGGGAAGGTCGGGATAGGAGGGGAGGTCGAGATAGGAGAACGGTATAGGAGGTAGGGTTAGGAGGTCAAGATAGGAGGTCAAGATAGGAGGACGGGATAGGAGGATGGGGTATGAGGACGGGATAGGAGGTCGAGATAGGAGGATGGGATAGGAGGACGGGATAGTAGGACGGGATAGGATGTCGAGATAGGAGGTCAGGATAGGAGGTCGAGATAGGAGGTCGAGATAGGAGGACGGGATAGGAGGACGGAATATGAGGATGGGATATGAGGACTGTTGGCAGTATATAAGCAGCGCAAGAAGGCAGGCTCACACAGACTCGGTATAAGTCCTCAAAGGATGTCGATCTTCAATTCCATGAAACAGCAGATGTAATGTTTCGGGTTGTTTGGATGCCCGTAGACTTTACCCAGAGCGACCTCATTACTATAGGATCGTAAAAAGTAAATCTATGTTACCCCAAATTTAACACGAGCGAAGCCGTGGGCAAAAGCTAGTAAAAAATAAAAATGTATAATTTTTAGATAGATGATGTTTTATGAACTCTTTCTCTGTCATGTTATAACTTCAAATTATTGTGGACTAACCTGATGTTATCCCATTGTACCTACTTCCTCATCCTCTGCTGAAATGGCACCAACATTCCATGTGTTTCTCGTCTCTTCTCATATGATAGCGCCATTGCCAGGTTTGTGCGAAGCAAACCTGGTAAAGTTGTAATGTTCGCTGGCCAAATATGATTTTAGACAAAGTTCTAAGCAAAACCGAGCTGAACTTACAGTAACTCTAGTAGTGATGTCACGTGGTAATTCAGTTGTTTTTAAGTTTCTGTAGCAGATAGGAATCATGAGCACTGAAATAAACACAAGAATATAGAGTATATTAATGGCAATGTTTTTTTTTCAGCTGAATGGAAGCTATGTATTTTCAAGCACAAAATCCTTTTTGTTTTTAAATTAAAGCTTTTCAACCTTTGTGTTTTGAGGTTTATTCTGTTTAGCACATTGTAGGCTGACATCCATTTTGGTTTGGAAACATGTTATAGAGTATTCTCACAATACTACATCTCCTTTGAAATACCGTAGTGTGTCTAGGCATTTAAAAAATTCATCAAATCAGCAATCATAACCTTTTGAAGGCATTTGCTTTTCAAAGGGTTAATTGAGGTCCTATCGGAGGTGATCTTTTCAAAATTCAGAATTGAAGTGAGACACTTTAACCTTAGAATTTAATGAAAAATGTGATCTGGTTTGATACATAAAATCGGTATCTTTCTCCTCAGTAAAGATTTTCTTTTTTTAAATTCTCATTAGAGAAAGGAAAGCATTTGTCTTTATTTTTCTTTCTATTTCTGTTTTTGTCACTGCATTGATGTTGCATTGCATTGTAAGATGTCAAGATAATTTTTTGACAGATACTTCACTGGTAATTATATAGATCAGTAGTGTAACGTGTCTCTGCTTCCCTCCACAACCTGCTTCCTGTGTTCTGATCTTTTTGTCAACACTCATCAAAGAGGTTTTCTCATGATGACAGTCCTTTATACACCGATACACACCCGTCAATCAGCTTATCCCCACATATTCAGCTTTACAATTCTTAGACAACCATTTTTTATTTCTAAGAGAAGCTGCTGGTTAGTATTATTCCACACCTACACGGGACCTTTATTTATTTTATTGCTATATCTATATGTCCTGTTAAGGCAATAGGACAGTGGTTGTTGTAATGAGACAATGCACTTTAATACCGTACTCTACAAGCTTATGTGATCATAAGGCACCATTTCATTAATTTCCTTTATGTATCATGATTAAAATGACTGTGCAGAAAACTTACTATAGCTTTCCTGTCTTCTACATGCTTACATAAGATTGTCTGGTAAATAGATCAATAACTGGGTTTTGGATAACTGGATCTAATGTAAAAAAAAATAACAATATTAGCCTGTGATTAAAATAAAGTTCTTGACATATTCTTAGAAAAAAATAGTTCCAAAGAAGAGAAATATGAAATCATGACACTCACCACAATGACATCAAGATCTTGCACTGTTTATTGTGGCATCATGGCAAAAACAAGAGATACCGATAGCTGGCATGCCAAGGGAGGAGGAAAAAATCATAACTACATGCAGGAAAATGTATACGATTAAAATTGTCATCTTCTGACCCCTATAACTTTGAGTTTTTAGTGGTGCCATTTTTGCATTGATAGGATTTATTGATTGCTTTTTATTAATTTTTTCATGACCTAAAAAGTGACCAAAAAGGCACTATTTTGGACTTTGGAATTTTTTAACGTGTACGCCATTGACCGTGCGGTTTAATTAACAATATATTTTATAATTCAGACATTTCCACTCGCGGCGATACCACATATGTTTATTTTTATTTACACAGTTTTTTTTTTTTTTTTAATGGGAAAAGGGGGGTGATTCAAACTTTTAAGTTAAATTATTCACTTTTTTTTCTCACTTTATTTTTGCAGTGTTATAGCTCCCATAGTGGGCTATAACACCACACACTGATCTATTACATTGATCAGTGGTTACTCATAGGAAACCAGTGATCAATGATTCTGCCGCTTGAGTGCTCATGCCTGGATCTCAGGCACTGAGCAGTCATTCGGCAATCAGACAGCGAGCAGGCAGGTAGGGACCCTCCGGCTGTCCTGTAAGCTGTTCGGGATGCCACGATTTCACCGCGGTGATCCCGAACAGCTCCCTGAGCTACCCCGCATTGTTTTACTTTCACTTTAGAAGCGGCGCTCAACTTTGAATGCCGTATCTAAAGGATTAATAGTGTGCGGCACCGCGATCAGTGCTGCACTCTATTAGTCACTGGTCCCGGCCGTTGTTAGAGGCTGGGCCCGACACGCCGTGGCCCCGCATTATAGAATGGGAGCGGACTCATGACGTACCGGTACCTCATGGGTCCTTAAGAGGTTAAAGGGGTTGTCCAGTGCTGAAAAACGTATGCTTTATCCTATGGATGTGTAAAAAGACAAGAAGCGCTCCATACTGCATTAAAAGGGTAATATAACTAAGCCAATATTATCGGATGCGCTTACCCAATAGGTTGTGCAAAGTCAGGCACAACACTGTAAAAGGTATTCCACAATGCAGCCAGTCCCACCACCGCAACGGTGTAGCAAATGTAGCAAAAACCTCCAAACTCCACAAGGACTTGAATCGGCGCAGAATGGATGAGGAACAAGAAGATCACTAGTCGATTTATTTGGAACAACGCGTTTCGACGCTAGGACAGGCATCTTTTTCAAGTTCACAACATCTAATGGTCCCATAGACATATTTATACAAGCTTAAAACACAACTCAAGTAACTTACGGCGAGTGAATCCTCCAGACACGTCGGACCGAAAGTTGTCATCAGGGTCATGGAGCATCAGAGGAAACACAAGATCAGGGTCACGGCGTATCAGAGGAAACACAAGATGAATGGACCGGAATGCATCAAAACAGTAAGTATCAACATATACATTAAAAATCATAAACTTAGAGGTTTACAGTGCATAAAAAAACATAAAACAAGCAATAAAACCTAAATGTATCAATTATGTTACATTTTCGATTGTCTCGTTTAAACCATCAGGATGAAGGCTTTTCAGTTTAAATATCCAGTCGGATTCCTTATTGATCAGTTTGCGAAAGCGATCTCTCTGATCTTCAGGGATCTCATCAATAATGATACGTTTTAGAAGTTCCGGATTATTATTGTGTTTCAATGTAAAATGTCGGGATACACTATGCAGTGGATATCCCTTCCTGATGTTAAAGCAATGTGCGTTCATGCGGGACCGCACCGTCTGAACGGTGCGGCCCACATACTGTAATTGACATGGGCACTCTAATAGGTAAACCGCATAGTTTGTATTGCAGTTATAATTGCGTTTAATCTGAAAAGTTTCATTGGTAATATTAGATTTAAAATTAGAACACTTGTCCTGGAGAATATTGCATCACAAACATCTGTTCTTTCCACAGATGTTAATTGTCTATGGATAGGGGATGAGTTTCAGATCTCTGGGGGTCCGACCGCTTGAGCCCCCCGCTATCTCCTGTACGGGGCCCCGAACAAAGCAGCAGTCGACGTGCCCCCTCAATACAGTGCTATGGCAGAGCCAGTGATTGCTGGGGCCCCGTACAGGAGATTGTGGGGGGCCCCAGCAGTCGGACCCCCCGCAATCTGAAATTTATCCCCTATCCTTAGGATAGGGGATAAGTTTTTCAGCACTGGATATCTCCTTTAATTTAAGAAAGCATAAAAAAAAAAACACTAGTGCAGTATATTTTCATTTAACTGTTAAAATTAACAGAAGTACATAGATACTAGTGTTGCTCACGAATATTCGCAATTCGAATATTATTCGCGAATATCGCATATTCGCGAATTCGCAAATTTCGCGAATATAGCGCTATATATTCGTAATTACGAATATTCGTTTTTTTTTTTGTTTTTTTTTCTTCACAGTACACATCACAGTGATCATCCCTCTCTGCTTCCAGCTTGTGTGGTGTAAAGAAGGCTGTAATACTACTGTGAGAGACTGGTGTGCAAACATTCGCATATGCGAAAATTAGCATATGCTAATTTTCGCATATGCGAATTTTCGCGGGTGTTAATTTCGTATGGGCTAATATTCACATATGTTAATTTTCGCATACGCGAATTTACGCATATGCGAAAATAAAACGGGAATATAACGAATATGCGAATATTCGCGAATATATGACGAATATTCATCCATATATTCGCGAATATTCGCGAATTCGAATATGGCCTATGCCGCTCAACACTAATAGATACACTCCTAGGTGACCAAACAGTGTCTCCTGAACACTGCCTCCTGAAAGGCTGGGAGAAACATGTGCATGCCCTGAAGTTCTGTGATCATTCTTGTCCCATTCACCTAATTTTCTGTACTAATGAATTATGTGTCATAATATAAAAAAAAGCTTTAAAACAACCCACCTTGATTCTGTCATATAGTGGGAAGGGGTTGATATTGACCACAAGCTTTTCTTTCAAATAAAAAATCACACATTTAAGTTATCCAATTTCAATATCTCTATATCAAAGTAGATTTTCTGTGGATTCTATTGGATTTGGTGGTGTAGAGCAAACACCTAATATTATTGTATTGCACCTGTAGAGACTTGACATGTTTATTTGCTTTACATATTGTATATATTCCTATAGTGTCATTTGTTTATTTATTTTCTCTGTTTTGTCTTACTTATTTTTTATTTTGTGCATTTTGTCTACAACATGACTTTCTTTTCTTGCTGATTTCCTCTGTGACTTTTATGGCGCTCATGGAGTTTATATGGCGCTCATGGAGTTTATATGGCACTCATTCACTGCGATGTATACAGAATTTGGGAAGGCAGGAACAAAACTAGTTTTTCGCTGCTGAAGAGTATGTATTCATAAATGACCTGGGATATGCAGAGAAGCCAGACATTTTAAGTCTGAAGGTCCTAAACTATGCCAAGACCCAAAAGTATTAAATGTTGCATTCAATTTAGACAAGCCTTCAGTTGAACATTTTATACTTTTTTTGCTTGGATTGTTCATCATTCATCTTAAATAGAACGATAAGAAAATAAATCAAAACTAATGAAATACGTTTACATTATTTCTTTTTTTTTCAAGTTACTCATATTTAAAATATATTTCTATTGATAATATGATAATTGTAATTTTTTTTTCTGTCTAGCTCTAAGTATTGTTATCTCAAGGCTACTTTAGAAGGATTTTCTGAGGCTATTCATTTCATATCTTTGACTGTTCTCTATGAAAACCAGGCCACCTGGGGCAGAATCTAATGATTTGTCACCTTTTTCCTAAGCTCTACATTTTTCTACGCAGGACTTTTACTATCAAATTACATTTAATAATTGGTAAAGTAGGCTTCACTACATGCAGAATTACACATAATTTATGACATATGCAACTAAAATGATTTAAACTTCAAACTACTTCTAGAAAGCAATAATAAGTACAATTTTTTCTAGTTCTTTCCAGTCTCCCACTGCATGTCTTATCTCAATATTAGAACAGGACCTGCCTGCTCAGCCAATGACTGCCCAAAACAGGATACAGCTGTGCCCAGTGATTGAATAAGCAAGCCAATCCTGCTTTGTCATCTAATTTTGGCAGCGGGGAGAAGAGATGAGCAGCGGGGTCTACTAGACGCTGCAACATGAGCTCCAGGGCACCTTTTTCTTTTTTAAGACCAGCCCCAACATCACAAGAAAGGACAAAAAGGAAAGAAAAAGTGTCTTGTGCAGCTTACCCATGTATATAGGTCACACACCCAATATACAGCATCTGTATCACAAATTCCACACATGCTGTATTTTCTTATAAAATTACAATAAAACAATGAAATTGTGCAATTTTGAGGGGAAATAGATTTTTCGGAATTCTCTGTACAGTAAAACTGACATGCTAAATAATTTTTGGGGGGCAGTACAAGTTCAAAAATACCATTTATCACTTGCAGAGAGAATACTACACTCGGCACTGCACTCACATGCCATGGCTAACACCTGCCACTTGGCTAAAATGGTAAGGGGAATGAAAGTATCCTGGCAGTGCATCTCTGAAATCA
Organism: Hyla sarda; assembly: GCF_029499605.1. NCBI lineage: Eukaryota > Metazoa > Chordata > Amphibia > Anura > Hylidae > Hyla > Hyla sarda. The sequence goes on along the minus strand of NC_079193.1, from coordinate 195,492,240 downwards.
CAGTCCATAAAACAATGTCCATAGAAGAAAAAGTAGGAATCGCAATAACCCAGTTAGATCTTCATGCAACTTCTTTATTCGCATAAATGTTTTGTACATACAAAGACCCGGTGTATACAACGATATCCCTAAAGTGCAGCGTGCAGTGCGGCAAACAGCAGGGATGTCTCACCTGGGCGATGGAGGATGTTTCACGCCTGTTGGCGCTTCCTCAGGCCCCTGAGGCCTGAGGAAACTTGGGGCTATGATGCCTTTAAATGCAACATTGCATTATTCTTAGTAATACAGTATATTTAACCCCAAGACTACACAAAAATGATCTGTGAATCAATCTAGGATTATGTAGCCCTAGCAAAATTTCCTAGGCAGAATCTTAACAACATTCCAATAAGTTTTATTTGTTTTTTTCCCACTTAAAGAGAGACATACTGTCCATAGATATGATCCACAAAATGGCCCTAATGCGGTAAAGGGGGTTTGTCTCATTTTGTGGTCAAGAGGGGTGCCCGCACCTTATGGAAAGCCCAGAGATCATTTAATCCACCCATGAGTAAACATAATTAACCCTATGGTGAATTCTGCCAAGTCCACATAATTTCAAAATTGAGGTAATATGACCATATGATGTTTTTTAAGTGTTGTTAAGTGTTGTTTCCAGACTCGATTCTTATCCACCAATTGTAAGATTAAGTCAGAATGGAAATATGCTGGGAAAACTGGGTACATGTTGAAAGCATTGCGGTATTGCTACTAGCATCCACCAATGCAGCCACTGGCCATACTCCCTGCTCATGTGCTTTAGGGAGCAATATATACAGTACTGTAAGCATTGCCTCTTACTTTACACTCAGCTGGGAGCAAAAGTGACTGAGCAGCAATAATGCTCACCTCCCAGCTGCCAGCCTGCATCCTGTTTTTATCTCTTTTCATACTGAAATGGCAAATAAGTTTAAGGGAGAGGGGATATTCTGCCCATACTCCCACTGGAGCAAAAAAAATAAAGTGGTATCAGCCAAGAATCGAAGTAATCTCATCCACACATCGAAAAAAGCCAGAAGGTTCGAAAATAAACCTACTTTGAAGTTAACATACTCTACTTATTTTAACCAAATAAAAAATGTAGTAACTAGGCATCCACACAGTCTGAAACAAGATGAAATATTATCTAGGATACTACAGAATGGCTGTTATGTTATCTCAAAAAGAGTGCCTACATAAAAAAAAAAAAAATTGCCCCAAGTCTAATTAGTGAGTCTCGACCAAGTGCAGGGAATTTATTGGCCCAAAGGGGCTTTTATAAATGTGGACACAAAGTTTGTTGTACGTGCAATTATGTAAAACCTACCCGTGCAATAAAAAATATCAAATCAAGGAGTATTGTAACTATAATAATGTAATATACATTATTGAGTGTAGTGTTGAGCGGCATAGGCCATATTCGAATTTGTGATATTTCGCGAATATATGGCCGAATATTCATCATATATTCGCTAAATTTGCATATTCGTAATATTAGCGTATTATTTTTGCATATGCAAACATTAGCATACTAAAATTAGCATATGCGAAAATTCACATGCCAGTCTCACACAGTAGTATTAGAGCCTTCTTTACACCACACAAGCTGGAAGCAGAGAGGGATGATCACTGTGATGTGTACTGTGAAAAAAAAAAAAAAAAAAAAAAAAATATTAGTAATTACGAATATATAGTGCTATATTCGCGAATAAAATTTGCATTGCAAATATTCGCGAGCAACACTAATGAGTGCACCCACTGTAGATTAAAATACGTGGGTTACACAACACGAACATTGAAGGTACATGCTTTAGAGCACATTAATGACAAAGAGACAATGACTTCTGGCAATAAATCTGCCACATCTCAGCATTTCCAAATGGTTCACAATGGCAATGTGTCAGGCTTTAGGATATATGCAATTGAACATCTTCAAGTCAGTGTCAGAAAAGGCTGTATAAGAAGAAAATTGGCTGATAGAGAAGCCTATTGGCAGTTTATTCTGGGCACTTTGGGGGAGATTTATCAAAACCTGTCCAGAGGAAAAGTTGCCCATAGCAACCAATCATATCGCGTCCTTCATTATTAACAAGGCCTCTGCAAAATGAAAGTAGTGATCTGATTGGTTGCTATGGGCAACTGGACAACTTTTGCTCTGGACAGGTTTTGATAAATCTCCCCCTTTGTGCCTTTTGGCATGAATGTCAGGAGAGAACTGCTTTTTCATTCTTGAGTACCTTTTCTATTTTTCATTTGTTGCTATATTTTTGAAATTGTGTGTTATTCAGTGATCATTTTTACACCCAATACATGCTGAAAGTGAATGTAGATTGTTTTTAAGATTTTTTGATCTTGTATAATGCTTTTTAAATGAACACCACTACCCTTGTAATCATGGTTATCTCATGTGGTAAGATAGCTCACAGGGAAGATACATTCAAATTAATCAAATTATCCCTCACCTGTGAAAATGCATAAGCTTCAACCTGAGAGATACAGGACTTCACCAATGAAGAGTGCGCATGCGCTTGAAACGCGTATGATAGTGGAGTGATTGTTTTTACTGTGTGAAGTCTATTTGATACGGAATCCAATAAAGCTGCAAGTTTTGTTCAAGTGCTGGATCATCCTTCTTTTCAAACAAATTCCCTCCATTAGATTCCAAACATATCTGTAAATCATTTTATTTACCAATATTTGCCCCAGATTAAAAGCTCTAAAGTCTTTCACTTTTCTGCAATCTGATGCCCACTGCCTGTTGTTATGCTCAGTCCATCTCTAGTACCCCAAAGAACAGGATGAAACAAAAGAAGTATGGACAGGATGAAACAATATAATTATGGACTAGTGCTTGTGCAGACAAGAAAGAGAAAGCCTGAATTGTGCAAATGCAAGCTGACCTGGTTTACCTTCTGCAGGGTATCTTTGATGTAATTGAAAGGTAAAGTAAGGTTTCCATCTAATCTCTGGCCACCCATAAAGCTCAAGGAACATGTCCTTATGTCCCTATTGCATACATAGTGCTACCTCTTGAGTGTAATCCCTATTCCCTTTTGTTTATCTTTTCACCAGTATAATAATAAATATCAGTAGCAGTAGTTGGTCTATACTTGATGTAACCCCTTTCTTGCTCTGCTGCAGATGTTTCTTGCAAAGCTAGTACATAGATAACCCCTTCCGCTTCACATGTCATTTATAGTTGTGTACTGTTAATTGTCCCCAGTATAGTTCCATATATCATGGCATAGCAGCAAAGAAAATGTGGCGTGATGCTTTCTGATTGGCCAGGAAAGTAAGGAAAAGAAAAAAGCTCTGTGTGTAACCTAACTTGTATCCCAACTATTTTGAAATGCAAAAAAAGGAAAAAAAGCTGTGCTTATGGAGCAGACTCCCAGGTGTTCAATAAAAGCAGTGAGAGCACAGAAATCACCACTTGAAAGGGTTAATCTAACAGGGCCATGCAAGTTTTGAAAAATCTAGACATGAAAGATATACTTTTATATTTGAAATATATATATATATATATATATATATATATATATATATATATATATTTCTATTATGTTCTTATCTATCATATTTTGTGAATATTTGTTAAACAAAATTTCCAGTTTCCAATTATGCTATTCTACTCTTGAACCATTATAGTCCAATTTTGGTAATCATCTTATTTTAATGTCCAAGAGTATTTTTTTTTTCTCACATGCTGTCTTTTTCTTCAGGGAATAAAGAATCACCTAGGGACATAGTTTATGAAAATGAACTGTCTGGTCTATAATGGATTCCTTTAAAGTAGGCCAGCTGCAACTCCATTGCTGCTGTTCAGACAATTCCCACAGTAACATAGCAAATGTATTGTTAAACCATGATTTCCTTTACTGTTAACAAGCTAATGTCTCATTGCTTACTATTATTACATCTGATCACTGTACACTGCACCCCGGAGAGAGGAGGGCATTTGAATAACATATCACAGTTTCCTGTTTACATAAAATTCTAAACTATTAAAAGTGGCATAAAATGTCATACATTAATTCCATAATAATGTTTCGGGCATTAGTGAATAATATTTTAGATAAGCGGGAATAAATATGTTTAATTTGTGTAAACTCTTTTGAAGAGCAGTTTAAGCAGGAAACTGTACCATGTGCAATCGCATTCTATCCGGAAAGATTACATTTAATTATATATTAATTTGGACGAGTTATCGTGTAAGCCACATTGCATAACGAAATATAGTAAAAGGATATTCGAAACTGCGTTTGATGTAATGATATTCTGAAACATTTTCTGCATTTATGCTATCTTGTCCTCATTTACATTTATTTAATAAGGCAAAGGCAATTTCCCTACTTGTCAGATATCTAGTGTTATAGAGAACAAAAGAAGGGAAACATGTGGCAGAGTGATTAATGATCACGATTAACTTCCTGCAGATTGTGCTTTTATGCCCCTGTGATTCTCCTGTCATTATCCAGACCAGGAAACAGCATTCCTTAAGATAGACATGCAGCTTTATAACACAAATCTTCCAGCTTATTATTATTTCATTAAGGGGTTGATACCATAAAGTATTGTAATTGCAAGGCATGCACCAGTTCAAGAGATTGATTTTGGATTATAACTATTGTATGAAGTGGCTGTACAGTATATCATACATAATGTGTTGCTTCCCTAGTGCTAACAAGCTAAATCATTCCATAACTCATAGTAAATTTGACGCGTATTTAATGCTTAACAAACAGCTGTATAATATAGATACATTGCACCCATTAATATCTTTCAGTTCTGTGACAATTTTAGTATACTGCGAGCAATTTACTAGCAGAACTTGTATAGCGGTAGAGTTTTTTTTTAGGACAATAAAGTGAACTGGTCATTTACTTTAAATAAACAAATATAAATCACTAATTAACCCCAAAAAGTAATTGCCTATTAAAGGGGTACTCCACTGGAAACCTTTTATTTATTTATTTATTTTTTTTTAAATCAACTGGTGCCAGAAAGTTAAACAGATTTGTAAATTACTTCTATTTAAAAATCGTAATCCTTCCAGTACTTCTTAGTTGCTATATGCTCCACAGGAAGTTCTTTTCTTTTTTCTGTCTGACCCCAGTGCTCTCTGCTGATACCTTCGTTTTAGGAACTGTCAAGAGCAGGATAGGTTTGCTATGGGGATTTGCTCCTACTCTGGACAGTTCCTGACATGAACAGAGGTGTCAGCAGAGAGCACTGTGGTCAGACAGAAAGGAAGTTCAAAAATAAAAGAACTTTCTCTGGAGCATATAGCAGCTGATAATTTACAAATATGTTTACATTTTTGGTACCAGTACTCCTGTAAGAACTCAAGCCCAATTTTACAAATCTGACATGAATAACTTTAGAATGCTTTTTAAAAAAATATCCAGAAAAAAAATCTTCAAAGTGTGATAAAAATAGTAGTTTTCTGCTTTTAAGAGGGGGCATGGCCGTGACGTCACGAGCCTCTGATGCAGAAGCCGGCGTTCTAAACGAATGCCAGGTGCTACAGGGAGATCTGGGGAGGGTAGGTCCATGCGGCGGTAACCTTTGGATAAGGGGATAAGATGTCTAGGGGTAGAGTTCCCCTTTAAGGCTGAGCTAAGGTTCCTGTGGAGGATGTCTGTACCTGTCCACTGTTCTCGGTAGGACAGCCTTTCCAATAGGCAGTAAGTCTGGGAACTCCATACCACCAGTGTTAAGGGGGGCATAAGGTTTTATAGTTCAGCATAAATAGTTTACCATGCCAAATATACTTAATTTGAAATGACGTGACTTTGAAGAAGAAGTCCTGTGGAACTGCTATCAAACTATCACGGCATTTGAAAAAAAAAAATATATATATATATACACCTTTGTCCAGGTTTTTATTGCCTGCCCAAGACATTAACAGGCATTCCATGCAATAAAGGTACATAAATAAGTTAACATTAATAAAAAAAAAAATTTTGAAACAGAGTAATTTATTTTTGATTTATTTTTTTTTTTTATTTTTTTTGGGGGGGGGGTTGCATTGCATTTCAATACCAGCATATTAAATAACACTATGCTTTAGCATCTTATGGATTGTAGGGCCTTCATTTTAATAAAATGTTTTTCAGACACCATGTCACATTTTCAGAGCCCTATAAACTCTCTTTATAAATTGTTTAGCAGATTCTTCTGAGTAAAAATATACCCATACATGGCCATTATCTATTTTTTATTGGCTCATTAGTGAAAGACCGCCATTCAGGCAATAAAACATTTCTATTCAAGTATAGAAACAATAAGTGCAATATTTAAAATATTTTTAGGTTGACTTTATCATATATATATATATATATATATATATATATATATATATATATGCTAACAATTCCTGCTTTCTTTGCATCTTGGAGGGCAAATTAACTTACACAGCACAACTGAGGAGATCGGAGCTGGGAAAGGCATTTTTTTGACTCACATTGCTGTGACTGTCTGGATTGATGCACAGTGATCAGTGGGTGGGGACAGCCAAAATTGGTCCCTCTTCTTTCTTTGAAAGCTGATGTCACTGTTCTATTGTGCATTCACAACTTAACTGCAGGATGAGTTTGTGTGTCCTAATGTGACAAGCACCCGCAATTTAGAGTGAGTATACTCTTTCTGTGATGGCAAATGGATAAAGCAATTCCACAATTTTTACATTTTATCATTTTTAGGTTCAGCTCAAAGACACATCTCAGGCAGTGTTAAACATGTTTTAAGGCTCAACTCTACTAAAAGACCCAGTTGGAAAACCATGTCCCCTAAGGCACTTGTTTATTAAATTAATTCATTATTAAGTCCTTTAAAATTATATAAAATAAAATGACACAGCTTCAAAAACCCAACATATATAATTATCACAATATATATCATGACACAATTGACATCACTATGTCCTCAATGACCAAAACTACAATTGTTATAAATTTGAAGAAAAGATCACGGACTTTGGCAACTCTCTGTAGAATTCTAGCCTTCTAGGTATTCCATTAAAGTGTTTTTACAGCATTTATGAGTTTCTTTTCCTCAAGTTTGCAGCTTAATCTAAGAGGCAGCAGTTCATTCCAAGTACTCTCTATAGACATAAGTGGACATTGAAGCACTTCTGAATTTTGTTGTATAATTGTTATTTAGCACTATTCCTTTAATTGCTAAAAAAAATAAAAAAAATAAACAATGCTAGACATTTTCAAAATATGTATTCACGTCCTAATGAGGTGTGTGTGTCCTGCGTGGTGTGTAGCACAATACATTGATTATCAAAATGGAAAACACTGCAATTTTCACTCTGCAGGATCCAGGAACTTGTGAGATTAACCTCTTAACGATGTGTATACACGTCAATGAGCTGTCAAGAATGTATGGCACAGGTTCCTGATTCGAGCCCATTGCATACCAGGTGTCCCCCAGCTGATTCCTGTAGCTGGGGGATGCTGCTAATACCTTACATGCAACAAATTTAAATCACCCCCCCTTTTCCCATTTTCCACATAAAAAACATGTAAACATAATAAAAATGAACTACCTGTCTGCACTGGTCTGGCGTCCCACGCCGATGATCGCACGCCGCACCTAAAATGAAGAAGTTTGCTGTCACCCCGACATAAACTTGAGTGCCTCCTTATTCTCTTGCTCTTCTTGGATAATAAAAATGAACATATTAGGTACAGCTAAAAACTGTAGATCACAGCGCAAAAAAATAAGCAGTCATGCAGTCCAGTAAGTTTAGAATTTTTTTAAATTAGTAAAACATGATGTGAACTGTAAAAATTGGGTATTGTTATAATTGTGCCAACCTAAAGTATTAATATTACATATTAGTTTGACTGCACATTTAATGGCGTAGTAAAGAAACCACCCCAAATTAGCTAAATTGTTTTCTTTCTTTTTTTCTTTTTTTATTTCACCACTTTTTCTGTTTTGGAGCATATGTTATGAAAAAAATTATGAAGGTATTGCAAAGTACAATTGGTCCCGCAAAAAACAAGCTCTTATCTGTGTGTGAAGTTGAATAAATAAAAGAGTTATGGCTATTAAAGGGCAGGAAGGAAAAACGAGAAGTGCTAAAATGAAAATTGTCCTGGTCCTTAAGGGGTTAAATAACTTATCCCATCGCTAATTTAATAACTTGTGAGGAGTAGTTTGGTACATGGCAACACTTCTTGTGGGGGTTAAACAGGTAAAAATACCACATGCACTAAACAAATATGACACAGCCCCCTAAAATTCTGTGCTCAGAAAGTCAATATGCCGTTTTTCTATTTTGCGTGCCAAAATAATAGGTTTTAAACACATATAAGGTACTTGCATATTGCATAACAAATTTTAGGGTACTATTTCTCTTTTTTTTTTTTTTTTTTTGAGGAGATATTTTTTGAACTGCACATGACTGGAAAACAAAACTATTTACATGATTTTATTTTCACATGTTTAAACATTTGCCATTGTGGAATCACCATGAGTTCCTACAAGGCAAGTAAAACAGACTTTTCCAAGAGTGGCCAACATCATGTTTCCATGTTGCCACAAAAATGTTGTGGAGGAACAGGGATTCCTGTCAAAAGACAGGAGTTTCTGCTCTTGTACATTAAAGGGGTACTTCACTGGAAAGCAATTATTAATTAATTAATATCAATGGGTGCCAAAAAGTTAAACAGATGTGTAAATTGCTTCTATTTAAAAATCTTAATCCTTCCAGTACTTATCAGCTGCTATATACTGCAGAGGAAGTTCTTTTATTTTTAATTTCCTTTCTGTCTGACCACAATGCTCTTTGCTGACACCTCTGTCTATTTTAGGAACTGTCCAGAGCAGGATAGGTTTGCTATAGGAATTTGCTCCTACTCTGGACAGTTCCTAAAATGGAAGGATTACGATTTTTAAATAGAAGTAATTTCCAAATCTGTTTTTCCGTTTTTGCACTTTCATTTTTTCCTCCTTACCTTTAAAAAATCATAACCCTTTCAATTTTGCACCTAAAAATCCATATGATGGCTTATTTTTTGTGCCACCAATTCTACTTTGTAATGACATCAGTCATTTTAGACAGAAATCTACGGTGAAACAGGAAAAAAAATCATTGTGAGTCAAAATTGAAAAAAAACGCCATTTTGTAAATTTTGGGGGCTTCTGTTTCTATGCCGTAAATTTTTCGGTAAAAATAACACATTCTGATTATTCTGTAGTTCCATATGATTAAAATTATACCTTTTTCTATAGGTTTGATTTTTTCGTACTTCTGAAAAAAATCATAACTACATGTAGGAAAATTTATACATTTAAAATTTTCATTCTGACCCCTATAACTTTTTTATTTTTCCGCATATGAGCTGGTATGAGGGCAAATTTTTTGCGCCGTGATCTGAAGTTTTTAGCGGTACCGTTTTTGTATTGATCGAACTTTTTATTCGCTTTTTTCATGATATAAAAGGTGACCAAAAACACAGTATTTTGGACTTTGGAATTTTTTTGCGCGTACGCCATTGACCGGGTGGTTTAAATAATGATATATTTTTATAATTCGGACATGTCCACATGCGTCGATACCACATATGTTTATTTTTATTTACGCAGTTTTTTTTTTTTATTGGGAAAAAGGGGATGATTCAAACTTTTATTAGGGGAGGGGTTAAATGATCTTTATTCACTTTTTTTTGCTTTGTTACAGCTCCCATAGGGAGCTATAACACTGCACACACTGATTTCTTACATTGTTCAATGGTTTCTCACAGGAAACCATTGATCAATGATTCTGCCACTTGACTGCTCATGCCTGGATCTCAGGCACTGAGCAGTCTTTCGGCGATTGGACACCAGGAGGCAAGGTAGGAGACCCTCCTCGTGCCCCAAAGCTGTTCGGGATGCCGCGATTTGGCCGCTGACATCCCGAACAGCCCCCTGAGCTACCCGGCAGTGATTTACTTTTACTTTAGAAGCAGCGTTCAACTTTGAACGCCAAGTCTAAAGGGTTAATAGCGCGCAGCACCATGAACAGTGCTGCATGTTATTAGCCCCCGGGCCTGGCCATCGTTAGAGGCCGGGCCCGACCCGCTATGTTGCGGGGCCACGCTGTGGCCCAGTGTCATAGAAAGGTAAAGGACTCAGGATGTACCAGTACATCCTTGGTCCTTAAGAGGCTAATTTTCTGGCTCCAGTTGATTTAAAAAAAAAATGTTTTCCAGTGGAGAACCCCTTTAAGAAACTCTATGCATTGTAGCTTGGAAGGGCTGAACACTCTGCACCGGACCCAGTAAGTGTGTGACCAAACCTAAATTGGCTATTGAATCTGAATACAATAAATGGATAATTCATTCCGAATCCTCCTAAAACCAATTTCAAGAGATTTGCTTTAAGAATCCCTACTACCATTCAAAAAAATTTTTCCATGGATTCCCAGGTGTGTTTATTTTTGGAAGCATAAAAAAGGATCCAATAATTTGGTATACCTGCCTATTGGGCAACATATGTACAAATATGGGAACTACCTATCTACTGTGGGGGAAAATATACTTGCTTAGTAGGGGACATAGCTGAATAATGGGGGAACTACCAAAATACTATGGGAAAATATCTACAAAATGAGGGAATGATGTGCCTACTAGGAGACCTGCCTATCTAATGAGGGAACAAGCTAACTACTTGTTTGTAATATGCAAAATACATATCAAATGGGGAATTACCTGCCTACTGTGGGGGATTTACACTAATGGTGGACCTACTAAGCTACTCATGTTTACTGTGTGGGAAACCAAGGGAGGTATTATTACAATTTGGGGGACTATGTATGAGGAGATTGTATAGATGTGAGGATGGTGTAGGGAAATGCAGAGTCTAAGATGTTTGTCCGGCAGCTGAAGAGACAACTTTTTGCTTGAAGAAGTCATCATGGTGCTCTGAGCCAGATGGAAAAGAAAAGAAAAAAAAGACAACTCTGATCAGAAAAGTCACTATTGGGTCACTGAATATGACTGTAATCCATTTTATGGAAAACAAATTAATTGTTCAGCAGCAAGTTGTGCAGAAGAATACAGTAGAGGTTTCTTTATTTTAGTAAAATCATAATATGCAGATAATGATGGTGTGCTATGGGCCATTGATTATTGATGCTGATGGCATGTTATAAGTCAGTCATGGCATGAGCACAACAAGTTCTTGTGGGACAGGGGGTTTTAGATTTCCCTGGCCAGTTTCAAAGACTGAGCATGCTATGTTCAATCATTTATAAAGTACTGAAACTTGCTTCTTCTGTCTCCACAAGGTCTGTAATATTTATATCCATGTTGTTGAAAAATGTCTGATACTTAGTTACACCTTCAACTGGACATAGCATGTCTAATGCTGAGAAAATGCATACACCAAACAGGTTTTACAGCTTCAATCTTTCACAAACTGCACCAGCGCTTGTACTCAACAGTAACATCTCTATTCTTGATCCAATGGAAAACAAACACATTTTCCAGCAGCAGTTACTGACCAACATACACACTGGTTCCTGATCCTGGTTCTGACTTCTGACTTTGCTGCTTTTGGTGTTCAGACTTCAGCTATTTCCTAGTACCTGTGTTTGGCTGTCACACAGTAACATTGTTTATAAGGTTGAAAAAAGATAAGAGTACATCAAGTTCAACCTAAAACCCCATTGTGTTGATCCAGAAAAAGCCTCAGTGCGGCTGATGCCAATTGCCCCATGACAGAGGAAAAATTCCTTCCCGACCCCAATATGGCATCAGAATAAATCCCAACGTTCTATCCCTATAAATCTAGCATCCATAACCTCTAATGCTATTGCTCTCTACAAAAACATCCAGGCTCCCCTTGAACATGTTTATTAAGTCAGACATCACAACATCAAGCAGAGAGTTCCATTGTCTCAATGCTCTTAAAGTAAAGAATATTGGTCTGGATTTCTTGGAGCCTTGCTGGAGAGTGCTGGCCATTCTGAATAATTTTAAGAGTTTATTGCCCTTTTTAAAAATGACTTTGCTACCATTACCATATACATACAAACATCTCTCCAGCACTAAACAATGTTACCTGGGGAAGCAATGTTAGGCTGGGTTCACACCACGTTTTGTTAAATACGGTTCCCGTATACGGCTGGGAGGAGGGGGGGTGAGGCTTAATCGCGGCGCCCGCACTCAGCCGTATTCGTGAACCGTATTTAATGTATGTCTATGAGCCGAACGGAGTGAACCGCAGCCTTCGGTCGGCTTCGTTTTTGTCCGTATGTGGTTTCCCGACCGTAGGCAAAAACGCGGTCGACCACTGCTGCTGGAAAACATTGTGAGTGCACAGATTTGTAGTGTATTATTAACACATGTAGCAATCCAAGCCCACCTTTTCCTGTATAAAGATCCTATGGGCTAGAATTGGCCTCCCCTGCCTCCAGTGAAAGTCACAAAAAATATGTTTCATGTTGGTGAAAAGGCTATTTGGTAAATAAATCGGAACCATTTGTAATACAAAGAATATAACCTGCAAGATATATGTTTAACCCCTTAAGGACCGGGGTTTTTTCCGTTTTTGCATTTTCGTTTTTTGCTCCTTGCCTTTAAAAAATCATAACTCTTTCAATTTTGCACCTAAAAATCCATATGATGGCTTATTTTTTGCGCCACCAATTCTACTTTGTAATGGCGTCAGTCATTTTGCCCAAAAATCTACGGTGAAACGGAAAAAAAAATCATTGTGCGACAAAATTGAAGAAAAAAAACGCTGTTTTGTAATTTTTGGGGCTTCCGTTTCTACGTAGTACATTTTTCGGTAAAAATGACACCTTATCTTTATTCTGTAGGTCCATACGATTAAAATGATTCCCTACTTATATAGGTTTGATTTTGTCGGACTTCTGGAAAAAATCATAACTACATGCAGGAAAATTAATACGTTTAAAATTGTCATCTTCTGACCCCTATAACTTTTTTACTTTTCCGTGTATGGGGCGGTATGAGGGCTCATTTTTTGCGCCGTGATCTGAAGTTTTTAACGGTACCATTTTTGCATTGATAGGACTTATTGATCATTTTTAAATTATATAAAAAGGGACCAAAAATGCACTATTTTGGACTTTGGTATTTTTTTGCGCGCACGCCATTGACCGAGCGGTTTAATTAATGATATATTTTTATAATTTTATAATACCATATATGTTTGTTTTTATTTTTATTTACACTGTGTTTTTTTTTTATTGGAAAAGGGGGGTGATTCAAACTTTTAATAGGGGAGGAGTTAAATGATCTATATTCACTTTTTTTTTCCACTTTTTTTTTTGCAGTGTTATAGGTCCCTATGGGACCTATAACACTGCACACTCTGATCTTCATCATTGATCACTGGTTTCTCATAAGAAACCAGTGATCAACGATTCGGCCGCATGACTGCTCATGCCTGGATCTCAGGCACTGAGCAGTCATTCGGCGATCGGACAGCGAGGAGGCAGGTAGGGGCCCTCCCACTGTCCTGTCAGCTGTTCAGGATGCCGCGATTAGCCGCGACTATCCCGAACAGCCCGACTGAGCTAGCCGGCCACTTTTGGTTTTGCTTTTAGCCGCGCGGCTCAGCTCTGAGCGCGCGGCTAAAGGGTTAATAGCGCGCGGCGCCGCGATCAGCGCTGCGCGCTATTAGAGGTGGGTCCCGGCTTCACTATGACGCCAGGCCCGCCGTGATATGACGCGGGGTTATTGTGTAACCCCGCGTTATATCAGGAGAGCAGGACCAAGGACGTACCTGTACGCCCTTGGTCCTTAAGGGGTTAAAGCAAGGTTTAGCTTCCTATCCATCAAAGGTTAGAGAGGTGGTAAGAGATTTGTGTGGCTAGTATTTGAAGAAATGGGTATTAGGATAAATATTTAATATACTTTAGTGGTGAAAGAAAGGTCAATGTATTTATTTTTTTGTGCTAGTACAAATATAGTCTTAATGTAAAAGGGGATAATTGTCTGTACAGAGACCATCTGTCTGACATTTATTATTTCATCGGTAAAGAGTTGTTCCCTTTATCTTATTTTTTATTTAATTTTTATTTTTTTGTGCTTCCAGGTGTGTCACAGTCACCATAGTTTTATTGTTGGGGCTTCTATTTTGATTGCTAAGCTCCATTTTCTTGTCCCTTATTTATTCTTTTTTTTTTTTTCTTGACTTGGCCAAGGTGCTTTATTTGAGATTACTTAAGAGAATCTGAGAGATGGATCACTTGCACTAAAGCCAGTTAACATGGTTATAGTGCGGATTACCTGAGTAAAACGATTTATAACATAGTTCTGTGGACCAATTACAGAATAAACCAATGTATTTTAATATGTAAATTTCCCCTTGTGTGTAATGGAGATGGGAGCTGGCTTTCCAAGTTTTCCCAGTTCCATCTCCTGTGCTTCCATATGCACTTCCACCTAGTAAATATTCATATTGAGGGGCATTTATGAAAACTATTATATGTCTGTGTTTTTTTGGTCAGTTTTTCTTTAACTTGATTTTGTTGTCGTGCGACAAATTTACTATATTGTCGCACGGAGTAAGTAAATTTGTCGCACGTATAAGCTAATTTTTTAGTCAGCTTTATGCTTCTTTCACAGAGCGCTCGGTCCGCTTTATTCTTAGCTTTTTTGCCTGGGAAAGTATTATTTCTTTAATTTAAAAGACCTGCCTTTGTGCCTTTCCTGGCTTGTTGCCAAACTTACTATCTTAAAATGTCGAGAGCTGGAGGGAAAAGCATCAGCAAATATTGAGGTTTCAGTTTGGGTTTATGTCAGGCATTTAAGTAGATATGTAGCGTAAAATATTAATTGCGCTATGTCCCTGGGCAGCCAAAAAATAGTAAGCAAGCTTTAACTTACCTGCCTGTGGTCCCCATTTGGTCTGGTATGTGTCCCTTTCCTCTGGCCATGTTTCTTTTGGGGCTCGGAACCTCAGCATATCCCCACCTGCAGTGATGTCCTGCCTCAGCCGGTGATAGGCTTACCAACCTGTCCGTTAAAGGAGCTCTGTCCGGGCTCCTTTACATGACAGTTTGCTCAGCCTTTCACCGTCCAAGATGCAACATCGCCAAGGTTGACAAGACGTTGAGGTTCCCAGCCGATAGGGCACCATTTATGGCTGACCCGGACACTTACCGTAGCAACTGTGAAACGCTGTCAGTTTAGTTTAAGCTTGCTTTCTATTTTTCATCTGGCTGCTGCCGTAGACGACTTTAAAATTAGCGCCACATATCTCTTTAAAAAGCTTTGTTCAAAATGCCCCTCAGTATGTTTTGCAATGGCAAAATTCTTACCTTTTATACAAATTTAACCTTCCAATAAGTAAATTTAATGTATAGGACATATATATTATATTATTATATTATATATTATTATATAGCAGAATGAGTTCAACAGTCAGGTTCGTAAGCCATGATTTTGCTGGGGTATATTTAGTCGGTTTTTGAAGGCTTTGTGACTTTTTTGCGAATGTCGCGGTTGATAAATCCCTGACTAAACCAAGAAAAGTTTACAAACCCGCGTACCGTAGTAAAAAAAAAAAAAAACTTGCTCTTCTTGCTCGCATAGTTGATTGTCGCATGAAAAGTCATGGTGTTGCAGTAGCAACTTTTTTGCGACAAATTTACACAAAAAAGCTTGTGTAAAAGGGTTGATAAATGCCCCTCATTATCTTTACTGTTATGTCTTCATGATGTGAGAGGCTATACCCATAAAGTGCTCTGCTTTGTTAGGTGAGTGGGAATTTGGCACCAGATGAGGCAGAAGGGACAACAAATTTGAAAAAAAATATATAAATACATAAACAGATCCCGCCTCCATTGCTCACAGTGAGAAATGCATTTATTAGCAATACCCTGGATTTTACTGCATTAGGACCACCAAACTATGTTATACATTGTTTTACATAGGTTATCACTTCTCGGCCTTTTGGCTAAGATCAAGTGTAGTATCTGTTCTTATCAGTTTAATGCTGGTGGTAGGTGACGCCAGTATGGAGCTGGTGGGGATGGGTGCTGCATGGTAGGGAGCAGGTGTATTGGGGCGTACCGGGGCTGGTTCTGAGGAATCAGCCCGACGGCTGCCCTGATGTGACCTGCTTCCTCCGGGTCTCGCCATGAGGCTGAGAGGGTCTAGAGCCGAGGTACTTTAGTGCCTCGGGGAGTGGTGACCCCAAGGTGCCAAAACTCACTGGGTGTATTGGTTCACTAAGTTGAAGCACCGGCACCATGATCTCTGCACCTTTGTGGCACTCACCTTTTGATTCCCGGCCTTCTGGCTAGGATCAGATACATTTTTATAGATCCGTCCGGATGTCCGGGCAGTATATCTGCACACATTCACTTATTTATTTTTTTTGTCTCACTTTTTGCATGTTGTGTGTCCACAGGATTTGTCAGGATGCAGTAGCCCTTCTGAGTGTCCCTCCTGGCGGTCTTGGGGAGGTGTGTGTGGCCATTATGTTCCGCACCTCCCTGCAAACACCCCGGGTACCCCTGCTCTGGCAGGGTACCTACCGTTATCGGCTCTGCGGGCAGATACCTTGGCTAACGCCTAGGGGGATGCCGGGAGCATTTGTGGTCCCTTAGTAGCTTCGGCAAAAAGGGACATCAAACCTGGAACCTCGCATGTACCTTTTGGTCCGGAGGCGAAGGGTAAGGTAAGTTGGAGGGCCTCTCTCCTATCGGAGAAGGGCTTGCGATAGACCGCATCCTCTGTGCACATTTTTTTAGTGTAGCACGTTTGCACTTTTTCTTGCACTTTGGGTGATTCAAGAGCACGTTCCTCGGCTCTTAGATAAAAAAAAAACTATAGCCCTGTGTATGGAGTTTAGTGCAGGTGAAGCAGCTGTCATATTCTATTTTAATGTTCATCACATGGCTTGTGTCTTAGACAATTTGGCTTGAACCAAATTTTCGTTCTAATTTGATTAGTTTTTGTAATCTTCGTCCACTCCAGGCTCGTCAGTTGAAGAAGTATAAAAGTGTTATATGTTAATATATAGATATGCATAGATAGGTATGTGAAGATAGATTATTAGCTAGATATATACAAAGTCCAATAAAAGCAGCACATCCAAAATAAATATTAAACAGATTTTTACGTAGGGGGTATACAATTTAATAGAATTTTGGTTAACAGATCAAACACGATAGCCAGAGGATGAATGTAGCACACCAAACAGATCACATTAAAAGGTGGTGGTTTATTCCATAGTGCAAAGAAGACAACATTTCAGTAGATGACACGTGATCAGTGTTTTTTTTTTTTTTATACCCACACAATAATTACCATAATATATTATGTTTACAAATACATTAAGAAAGTGCATACATGGCTAAAAAGGTGTCATTCAAAGTTAGCACATGCAGTAAACTTTAATAAAACAAAAGTATTCAGCTTGTTACATTTAGTCATTAATAATAGTTACAATTAGAGACACTTAATTAAGAGGAAATTATTTGATAAAGTTAATTTAAGTTGATTTATGGCTCCTAATCCCCTAACCTCTATTCTGCCTAGAGAAGTGTTCACTGGATGCCATGGTTAGGCTGCAGAAAAACAGAGAGGTGAAACAGAAGCATGTTCGAGAAATCCCATTTCTCAACAAAGGTGCAAATCTCAGTAGTGGAAACTGCATCTATCAGACATTTATGACCAGGGTTGAAATCATGCAGGAATGCATGGAAACGGAGTTCCTGTATTTTTTCCACAGCAGGAACACTGTTCCCATTAGCAGGACCAGCCCTTGAGTGAAAATCTTGGGTGAGTTCTCACACTTTTTTCCCAGAACTTGACCCCTGTTTATGGCATAGCCTGTGGAGATGGGGATGATCCGTAACTAAAGCGCTTCTATTAAACAGCTCTGTATAAGTGGGGGTTTACAGGTACTAGGAAGTGTGCTCCTGTATTTATTTCTATGCTGGTGGCACCTGCTGTGATAGAACTTGTCTAATTACAACATTTTAGTCAGTGTAATCATAAAGGTGATTGCAGGAATTATTATCATTACTAAAATAGTCACTAGATGACATTTACATTCTCTGATCTGCAAGTCCCATAATCTATATACAGCCTGAAATCACTCCATGGTCTACAATTTACAGGCTTCATTTGCTCTGAAACAAGCTGGGCATGATCTGGGTGTATTTATTTGGAGATCACCACATATATTTCTTTTCTGTTTTAATTTTAATACATCTGGTAGCCAAACAGTCCTGTTAATAGGTTGAGTTTATTTATTTAAAAACTGCTGGTTTTTACAAGTAAAAGGTCATTCTGGCCTTAATTGAACTTGTCTGCATTGATAACATATACAAGTTTGTCTTGTAGCTACCGTTACCTTTCATTGCTCATCAGGCAGAACCATGTTAATGTGCCTGCCAACCTGCCTAGCATTCCTGTGTTGCATGGTAGACCATGGAAAAATACACTAGAATGATCAGTATGCACCAATACATATACAGTGACCCCCCCGACCTACGATGGCCCCAACATACGATCATTTCAACATACGATGGCCTCTCAGAGGCCATCGCATGTTGAAGGCAGCATCAACATACGATGCTTTTGTATGTCGGGGCCATCGCATAAACGGCTATCCGGCAGCGCATACTGCTTCAGCTGCCACCGGATAGCCGTTTACGGTGCCCCGTTTACGGTTACCTGTCCTCGGGGCTCCGGCGCGTCCCCTTCGGGATCCCCTGCATTGTCAGCGCTCTCCATCGTCGTCATCACGTCGCTGCGCACGCCGTCCCGTCATCCAATAGGAGCGGCATGCGTAGCGACGTGATGGCGGCGACGGAGAGCGGCGACGGAGAGCGAGGATGCCGGGGAAGCAGATGCCTTGCCGGAGCGTCGGGGACACCCCGGGGACGCGGCGACAGTGATGGAAGGCGTCATCCTGGGCAGCGATGACGAGCAGTGACGGTCCGGAGCGGCGGGGACAGGTGAGTACAACTTCCTATACCAGTGGTCTTCAACCTGCGGACCTCCAGATATTGCAAAACTACAACTCCCAGCAAGTTTTGCAACATCTGGAGGTCTGCAGGTTGTAGACCACTGTCCTATACTTTACATTGCACGGATCCCTCAACATACGATGGTTTCAACAAACAATGGTCCATTTGGAACGGATTACCATCGTATGTTGAGGGACCACTGTACTGTATTACGCGTGGTGATCCGCTCCGCAAAAATTATTTTAGTTCTTTTTTTCTACACATTATAAAATCTATTCTCTGTTTGTTTTCGTTTACTGCAGTCTTGTCAACTGTTCTACTTTAAGTTTTAAGGTTAGACTAATGTTCTGATTTGTAGCAACTGTGAGCCTTTTTTCTGTTTTTGACTCATCTGTTATGATAGAGTAACGCAAATGCATTTATTACTGCACACATCTGCTGAGCTTGCTTTTCAGACAAAATGTACAAAACCAGTGGGGCATCCACTTTAAAAAGAGAATCCGACTATGTTGTATTCAATTTTCTCTGCACTTGCTAAACTTTGCCTAATGACCCATCTAAAGTATTGCCATCATATTTAATAGAGTGGCAGTGAAATGCCACTATGCCAAATGGGATAAGTCAGACTACATCCGATTTAAGCCCCAGCGCTGTAAATGTATATGTAATTGTTGAATTGGTGTGCTCTCGGTGGCTTTTTGATGCTTCTGTGAACACCCAGTTCTCTGTGAGTTTAAATAGAAAAACACTAAATAAAAAGTGTTTGGTGGAAACCAGTACTAGAATCCTGCATCTAGATTGCATGCAGCCAGTCACCCTTGAAATAATAATTAGTATAGCAGTTTTGATGAAATATCATTACTGTTGTCAAAACACGAGTCACTAACTGATGTTTAAACTCTGTAAAAACACCAAGTACTGAATAAATACATTTTAATGTGACAAAGTATAATGTAGATCACAGGAAAATATGTACGCAATATAAGATGAATTTTAATAATGAAACCAATTTAGATATATATTTCTATTTGAAAAATAGTCACAATTCCAAATAATAATGCAGGAAGCAGTTCTGTTTGATATACACACTTCTGTTTGAGATATATACAGGCCCGGCGCTTGCCTAAGGCAGCCAAAGTGACTGCTTTAGGGCACTGGAGGCGGGGCGGAAAAATCCGAATCCCCAGCCACTAGCAGTGAATTCAGATCGCAGCCTCTACCCCTCACTGGGACATCCCTTCATCCTGAATGCTCTTTTCAGGACACAGAGAAGTCCCCTTCTTCTGCAGTGGGCCGGGCGCGCAGCCACTACAAATTTTTAGAGGCTTCTGTGATTGTAGGAACCCCTCCCCCCTCTGTGTATCCTCCCCTGCCCCCGGCCGGAGGTTACTTACTAATGTCCAGGGCTCTTGGGCTCCTGGAAACAGACGTGCGTGCTGTGCGCACGTCTGTAAACCGGATGAGAGACATCAGTGACGTAACGAGGCACCACCGGAGAGTAGCTTCGTGGAGTGCGCTTCTCTCTCACCTCTCTAGATTTTCTTTGGGTGGCTGGCAGGCAAGGCAGGGGTAAGTGCATGTCTGTGCACTGTTAAAAGTAAATTAATTTAAGTTGAAGTTTTTGGCTCAGCTGTGGAGCCATAGGAAGTATAAGGGTATGCTGGAAGTTATTGTTAGTAGCTACAACACCCAGTATGCCCTGACAAAGCCTATGGCTCTGCAGCTGACCCAAGTCCCAGCATGTTGCACTATATAGTGGTATAGTATAGGTTATGGTGCAACAGGCTGGGAGTTGTAGATTTGGGTCAGCTGCAGAGCCATAGGCTTTGTCAAGGAATGCTGGGGATTACAGTTACTATCTACAACACCCAGCTTGCCGTCATACAGCTTATACCTCTGCTGCTGACCAAAAATACAACTCCCAGCATGTTGCTCCATTACCTTTACTATACTTAAATATGGTGCAACATGCTGGAAGTTTTAGTTTTGGTTTGGGTCAGCAGCAGTCATAGGCTGTATCAAGGCCTGCTTGGTGTTGTAGTTTATAACTTCAGCTCCCAGAATTTCTTGACACAGCCTCTGGCTTTGTGGCTGACCAAAAACTACAACTTCCAGCATGTTGCACCATGACGTATACTTTACTACTATATACAGTAGTGCAACATGCTGAAAGTTGTAGTTTTAAACAGACAGAGAGCCTTAGGTTTTGATCACTTTTCTATAGGGCAAAAATAAATAAATATCATTTTTTTAAAGATTGTAAATAAGTGTAAAAAAAGCCCCTCCCTTAATAAAAGTTTATTGGGGGCCCCAAAATTAACCTTCGCCTGTGTAGACAAAAATCCTTGCACCGGCCTTGGATATATATATATATATATATATATATATATATATATATATATATATATATATATATAAATATATATATAGTATGTCCCGTAAGTGAGTCCACCTCTCACAATTTAATAAATGCTTAAATATATATTTTCATGTGACAACAATGTAAAGGAGTAAGTGCACAGTCTGTATAACAGTGTTTAATGTAGTGTACCCTCAAAATAACAACATGCAGCCATCAATGTCTAAACCTTGGCAACAAGAGTAAGTACACCCATAAGTGGAAATATTCAAATTGACCCCAATTAGCAATTTTCCCACCCTGTTGACATTTGACTTTTTAATGTTCCAAGGTCTCAGATGGGAATGTGGAGCAGGTGTCTTAAATTTGGTGTTATCGCTCTCACACTCTCTAATGGCAGTCACTGGAAGTTCAACATAGCACCTCATGGCAGAGAACTCTTTGAGGAAATGTTTGCTCTACATAAAGAAGGCCTAGGCTATAAGAAGATGGCAAAACAGTGAAACTGAGCTGCATCACAGTAGGCAAGAAAAAAATACATGCATATAGCGGGTTCACAGGACAAGTTCCACTCAAAACAGGCCTCGCTATGGTCAATGAAAAAAGTTGAGTGCATGTGCTCATTGTCATATCCAATGGTTGTCTTGGGGAAATACATATGTGCTGCCAGTATTGCTGCAAACATTGAAGGGTGAGGGTGGGGGGACAAGTCAGCCTGTCACTGCTTAGACCATACATCGCACATTGCATCCAATGGGTCTGTATGGCTGGCGATCCAAAAGGAAGCCTCTTCTAAAGATGAAGCACAAGAAAGCCTGCAAACAGTTTGCTGAAGACAGGCAGACTGAGGACATGGATTACTGAAACCATATCCTGTGGTCCAATGCGACCAGGATAAACGTATTTGCTTCAGTTGGTGTCAAGCTTCTGTGTTTGCAACCAGATAAGGAGTACAAAGACAAGAGTGTCTTTTCTACAGTCAAGCATGGTAGTGGGAGTATCATGGTCTGGGGCTGCATGAGTGCTGCTGGCACTGGGGAGCTACAGTTCATTGAGGAAAGGAACCATGAATGCCAACATGTACTGTGACATATCAAAGCAGAGCATAATCCCCTCCCTTTAGAGAGGGGATTATGCTCCCCCCAAATACACCTTCAAGACAATCACTGCCTTGTTAAAGAGTAAAAAAGTCTGAGGGTAAAAATAAAGGACTATCCAAGCATGTCTCCAGATCTAAACCATATTGAGCATCTGTGGGACATCCTGAAATGGAAAGTGGGGGTGCGGGCGGTCTCTAAAATCTACAAGCTACCTGCTGTCATGGAGGAGTGGAAGAGGACTCCAGTGGCAACCTGTCGACTCTTGAAAATAATGGTGGCCATATAAAATATTGACACTTATGGCCCAATTTGGACATTTCCACTTACAGATTTACTTACTTTTGTTGCCAAGGCTGGGTGTTAAGTTATTTTGAGGGGGCAGCAACAAACATTAAAGGGGTACTCCGTTGGAAAACAATTTTTCTAATCAACTGATGCCAGAAAGTTAAACAGATTTGTAAATTACTTCTGTTTAAAATCTTAATCCTTCCTGTACTAAGGAAAAGAAAATATCCAGTGATCGGCAGTAGTATGGATGGAAATGCCTTGCTGATGTCAAAGGGCAGAGGAAAATGGGCAGATTAGTTTGAATTGACATAAAGGCTACAGTAACTCAAATAAAAACTTGCTACAACCAAGTAACAAAATACCATCTCAGAAAACATGTTGAACTTTAAAACAGACCACATCGGGTGCCACTCCTGTCAGGTCAGAACAGAATTTAGACAATGGAAGACTGGTAGATGTTGCCTAGCCTGGCATTTACTTGGCAGGATCAGAATTTAAACAACATAAAGCATGGATCCATCCTGTCGTGTATCACTGAGTCAGGCTGGTGATGGGGTTATGGTGTGGGGGACATGTTCTTGGCACACTTTGGGCCTACTTGAGTATTGTTGCTGACCATGTCTATCCCTTTATGACCACATTTACTCATCTTCTACTTTAAGCAGGATAATGCACCGTGTCACAAAGCTTACATTATCTCAAACTGGTGTTTTAAACATGACAATGAGTTCACTGTATGTTAATGTCCTCCACAGTCATTAGATCGTCATCCAAATTTAACCAAAAGGAACAGACAAAAATAAGGGATAATTGATTTAAACAGTCCTATAGCACAGTGTCCCCTGTAAAATTCTCAGCACTGTACCATGATCTCCATATAGACTATACACCCAAAAAAAGAAGCATAAAAACTGAGTCATGTGTAGAAAATATATAAATAGATAAATCTTAGTTAGACAAACCAATATATTGAGTGACACCACAGGAGACCCAAATTAGGGTATGTATATATATATATATATATATAGAGAGAGAGAGAGAGAGAGAGAGAGAGAGAGAGAGAGAGAGAGAGAGAGAGAGAGAGAGAGAGAGAGAGAGAGAGAGAGTAGTACAAGGGGTAAAAGAATAATACATGGAAAACAGTCACTGGCAAAAGGCATAACTTTGGTATGTGGTGAAGTAGCTACTGCCATCTATCCATCCTTCCTACCTAGCATCCCTACCAACATGAATATATTCTAAAGAAATGCAATAAAATGCTACTAGGTGGGATAGGCTTCATTTCTTAATTCATCTTTGTACCTAAATATCCAGTGTGGAAAACCACAGCAGTTGAGATACTAAGAGATGAGCGTTGTGAGCATTGTGCCTCCTATTGCACAATGTTTATTGGTAAGTGTGTTTTTATCTACTATTAGTCTGGTTTCCACAAAAAGGATTGTTCTTTATCTTGTATTTTATAAAATTGGACAGGGACAGACTCAAATGAAAGAGTGCCCCCAGGCATAAACAGTATGTGGGCCCCTTGTGTACTATTAACTGCGAACTAACCTAGTCTCTCATATAGAATACAATAGGTAGTAGTAGATGCAGATGGCACCAAAGATAATAGATGTAGATTCCACTATAAACACTATAAAAAAATTAAGAATGGTCAAGGTCATATAATTTATTTTATAACCTCATGAAATGTTTTACAAACAGCTGAAAATGGTTCAAATTAACAAAACTTACCAACTCTCTACAATTCCCATAATAATAATATATAATATATATATATATATATATATATATATATATATATATATACACTGGAATCGAGCCATAATGTGGTTTGTTGACAAGGGACTTCTGCAGCTTTAAACTGGTTACAGGAATGATGGTCTGACACCACTGAAGTCATTGGCTGCTGCAAGAGTGTGTCGACATGACAAAAGACAAATGGACACAAGTAGACACAGAACGGTGCAGGTACCAAGCCTTTAAGGTAATGATAAGGTAAGTATTACCCCTTATGTTACTGTATGTCCAAAGTCAGCTGTTTTTAAAAATATTATGGTGTTGGAAATTGTTTGATAATTTTTAACATAATGTATTATTATTATTATCGTTATTATATTAATACATGTAAAATAACTACCAAGTTCTTCAAGACTGGATATCCTTTCTGTGAGATGTAGGTAGACTTGAATGGTCTAAAATCATATAGGCACACAGAGCTCCCACAGGGCATGAATTATTGTCCACCAATTACATGCTGTGATTTCTGCTCTCTGGAGATAGCTTTAGGGGAGTGTTACACTTGTTAATTATCAGTAGTGATTTTGTCAATAAAAGGCACAGATGAAAAATGCTCCAGCTCCAGTTTTCATAGATAGCAATTACATTTTATTGTAAGGTGTCAGGCCAGCAATTTCCCCTCTAGTGATCTACATGTCTTGCTGCCAGTGAATTAGCCCTGTAGCATAACTTTACAGGACAGTAGCGCACTGTGTTAATTAATTCTCATTTACAGCTGTGGTTACATACAATATGAACAAGGTTGTACAAACTATATAAAGCTTAATATAGGTAGTTTAATTCAACTCAACTGCTTAAAAGTGGTATCTTTAAATCTAAAAATCCAACTGCTCCCAACCAGATTTATATTTTAAATGCAAAATTTTTACTGAGAAAGTCATGTAGTTCTTTCCAGTCTGACATAGTGCTCCCTGCTGCCACGTCTGTCAGTGTCAGGAACTGTCTGAAACAGGAAAGGTTTGCTCTGGGGATTGCTCCTACCCTGGACAGTTCCTCACCAAGACAGAGGTAGCAACAGAGGGGGGAACATTTCCACAATATTTTTGGTTTTCATTTATTTGGCGTTTTCTGTGCATTTTAAGGGACTTGTTAATTTCATTCTGCAGGTCAATACAATTATGGCAATGCAAAATTTACATAATTAACACACACACATATATATATATATATATATATATATATATATATATATATATATGTATATGTTTTAATATGTTTTTAATCAACACTGGACACCTTACACCTGACACCTTAGAACCTCGGAAGATGAACATACCGTATTTTTTACCGTATAAGACACACTTTTTCTTCCCCAAAACTGTGGGGGGGGGGGGGGGATTGGTGGACCTTATATAGCGAATGCCATCAATGGCTGGGACTCGCGGCTAATACCATCACCAATCGCGGTGATGCCCTGTATTAACCCTTCAGACGTGGTGTTCAAAGCTGACCACCGCATCTGAAGGGAAAGTGACACTAACTCGGCTGCACCAGGAGGGACCTTACCTGCCTCCTCGGTGTCTGCTCCTTGCCGGGATCCCCTGCATGGCCGGGGCTCTCCTTTGTCGTCATCACGTCGTGCGCACGCTGTCCCATCATCCAATAGGAGCGGTGTGCGTAGCGACGTGATGGCGGCGACGGAGAACGAGGATACCGGGCAGCAGAGACATTCCGGAGCGATGGGGACACCCTGGGGACACGGCGACAGCGATGGAGGGTGACATCCAGGACAGCGGTGACGAGCAGAGATGGGTCCGGAGTGACGGGGACACGTGAGTATTACCTCCTACCAGTGGTCTTCAACCATCGGACCTCCAGATGTTGCAAAACTACAACTCCTACAACAGCCTTTGGCTGTCCGGGCAAGCTGGAAGTTGTGGTTTTGCAACATCTGGAGGTCTGATGGTTGAAGATCACTGACCTATACTTTACATTGTATTCTAGATTTTCCTCCTTTAAAATTGGGTGCGTCTTATATGCCGGAGTGTCCTATATGGCGAAAAATATGGTATATGAAATATGGTGAAGTTTTTATATGATGTGGTGATCACAATACTGTACGTTTTTCTGTGATGCCCGATTTATCTGATTTGCACTTTAGATGTTTTATACACTGTATTTGATCTTATTTATTGTGATAATTATTATGTGGAATTATTTAATGAGCTTGTTAATGATGCACCCGATATATTGCTGATGTTGTAACCTTTGTACTATGCTTGATAAAGACGGTGTGATCGAGTCGAAATGTTGCATCTGACATAGGTCAATAAAATACCACTTAATTTACTGGAATTGACTTGTGTGCTGCTGAAGTTCTTTTTTGGATGTACAGTATCTGCGCAGTCTGCGACTGGGACTGTATTAATCCTGTTAATCCTC
The DNA here is from genome assembly GCF_029499605.1 of Hyla sarda. Taxonomy (NCBI): domain Eukaryota; kingdom Metazoa; phylum Chordata; class Amphibia; order Anura; family Hylidae; genus Hyla; species Hyla sarda. The sequence goes on along the minus strand of NC_079193.1, from coordinate 195,465,332 downwards.
TTGCACCCCGGGACTATCTGTTATTATTGTGGTTGTGTTGCCTACCTTTTAGATATATATCCTGTTAATCCGCTTGCACCCCGGGACTATCTGTTATTATCGTGGTTGTGTTGCCTACCTTTTAGAGAGATATATATATATATTTATAAAAAAAAAAAATTTATAATTATTATTTTTTTAACTATTTTGGGGTATACGTGAGTTATATGTGGGTCATTTTTTATTCTACTTTTTTTTTGGAGACAGGGTTATCTAAAACAGCAATTCTGCAATTTTTTTGTGAATTGTCATTTTATGAATTCTGCAATACCAATTGTATAGTTGTTTGTATAATCATAGGGAAAAGGTAACTTTGTTTAGCTTTTTTTTCTGTAACTTTTTTCTTTACTACTTTTGGCCCCAAAGTTTAATCTCCAGTATAATACACTGCAGCTCTTCTGTATTGTAGCTTACCATACCTGTCAATTGTACACTGGGGACAATAAATCACACAATGGTAGACGAATAAAACTATTTACTTCATTGCTCCAATACCTTCTTCCTTGTGGAAATCACAATGTCCGGAATATCTCTTCCATCAGTAGTGATTTTGAAACCATCTTTTTTGCTACTGGCTCTTCTACGTGCTCCCTTGTGCATAGTGATGCTCAGCTACACCTGCCTGCTGATACTATATCCCTCAGGATCCCCAAGTGAGTAGCACAGACAAAGAAGAGCTCTGTAAGCTGAGAAAACCAGGTCACTTGAACCAGTGACCCTCTGCAGAAACAGAAATGAGCGTAAATCTTTGAGAGTTTTCACAAAGTCACATGACAAATGTTTACTGAATATCAGCACCGGTTTTCAAACAGATAGCAACCTACTGAGGCTGTAACATAACATTACAATAGAGCAATCAAATGTTTTATTCTATTTTATTCTATTTAAAACATAATGTGCATAAATTATTTTAAAATTGAATAAAGAAAATAGTTTATTGTTAAAATCTTTACTGAGTCTAGTGTGGTGCTGCTCTTTGTCACACAGAACGTTGTGCCAGGTCATAGTTGACCATGGATCCACTTATGATGTTGAGGGTTACGGTCTTCAACTGTACCTGGTTACTATAGAAAAGCTTGTCTGGTTTTGTATAATTTACTACAAATTTGTACCTTTGAAAAAAAGTTAACAAATGTTTTCCGTCATCAGATATGTTACAGGGAAATCGCCCTCTGTTATTGTGTGAGACTGATTTATTTTGTGTAAAGGCATTTTTTGTGACCAAATGTGACTTTGTGTTTCAAAATGAATACTCTACAGACAGTGCTTATTTGTTTTATTTCTTTCAACTCACACATTGGCTATAGTCCTTCTGTAAATCCCCTTTCATAAATATTGGCAGACCTTCAGGGCTTAAATACGACAGCCAGGTGTAAAATTACTGTTCTGCATCAGATATAAAACATAGAAGGTCTTTCCTCTGCACTTGTTATGTGAACTCATGCAGCACAGCTTACTATGTGTTTCATTTACAAATTTAGAATCTCGCATGCTTTCCTGAGACTTATCTGAGGTTAGAAAGTGTTATGTTCTAGGAAAAAAAAATATTATTATTCTAACAATTTCTAACACAATATGTCCATGGGAAAAAAGATCTATAAAATCATTCACACATCTGTTCATGCACATAAAAAAAACTGAAGGAGCAGAAGAATTACATTTGCTGAGTACTGTAAAAAAAAGAATCTATGAGATGATAAATGATACTCTAGGATACACTTAAAATAACAAGTATAAAACTAACAATACTTTGGAATAAGCAATTTTGTAAATTCTATTTAGCCATGCTCTATTTATATCTATGCCTGGAAAATTTAGGTGACAAACAACATGTCCCCCTTACACGTCCAATCAGGAGCACACCTGCCACGGGATGAAACAAAAAAAAAACTGTAAGGAGAGCAAAATATCCATTTGAACAGTGGTTTTAGACATTGCCTGCCTGTGCTGCCACAGTCTGGTTACTCTTATCACATTTATTTTCATAAGAAAAGAATGCAGGGAAGCTGGAGCAACTGCTGATATGTCCCATTGGCACTCAGCATACAGAGCAATGGACAGGGCATAATTAGAGGTCAGGGCAGCACTTAGACAGGGCAAGGTGCAGGAAACATCTGTAACATCTGTTCCTTCCACAGATAAAACTAAAGACTGATACATGTCTGCATACCAGTCAATCAGGTGAGAAATTTGTGCATGGGCATGACCTAAATGTCATGGAAAAAAGTTGCAAAATGTATGAATTGTATCCTATGCTGCAAAACAATATTATGGAATTGAAGAAATATCCAGGAGAGAGGGATAGAGACAAAAAACATACTACTTACCTCTATGGTCACTCCTGGTCCAGTGCTGTATTTTTTCTCCTGGCAGAAGGTCACATGGACCTTTTTCAGCAGCATGTGAACAAACAATATAAAAGCCTTGTAAGGCTGCATTCACACTTCGTTTTTACATTACGTGTGCCGGATCAAGCTGGGGGAGGATCAAACCGGGCTTTCCCGTACCCCAGTCGGACCAACGCTGAACTCCATTTACTTTAATGAGCCGACCTGAGTCAAATGGTGACTCCGGTCAGCTCATTATTGACCCATATCCGGTTTTGTGACCGGACTTAAAACCGTAGTATACTATGGTTTTAGGTCCGGTCAGGAAACCGCATACGGGTAAAAAAAAGAGCCGACCGGAGTCACCGTTTGACTCCAGTCGGCTCATTAAAGTAAATGGAACTCCATTTACTTTAATGAGCCGACCGGAGTCAAACGGTGACTCCGGTCGGCTCATTTTTTACCCGTATGCGGTTTCCAGTGCTTGTCCGGCTGGGGTAAGGGAGAGCCCGGTTTGCCCCTCCCCCAGCCGGATCGGCACACGTAATGTAAAAATGAAGTGTGAATGCAGCCTAAAAGAAAAAAGTCAGAGAAAATAGCATAATATTTAGTTTTTTATAATTGTAGCTTACCCATATCAGCCACTACAAACACACCTACTCAAAATGAATCAGATATGGGTTCTCTCCAACACTCACAGTGTGGATTATTGAATAGGCACTGCCATTTGAACAAACTTTCCATGTTTCAATAGGACATGTGAATATAAGAAACATTGAAATATATATTTTCATACAAACATGCTTTTTTCCTAGAATTAAATTCCCCTCCCTCCGACTGCTGAAATCATCTCTAAAAATCAGCTCAAATTTGTCCTGTGTCTGCAAGACAAGCAATAAAAGTTTTGCCCACCAGGTATGGAAGAACTGCAGTAGTTATGCTACTAATGTTCACTCACAGGGGGGCTTATCCTCAAAAGTAATCTGAAATGACAGCTATACTTATACTTATTAAAGTTTTATTTTGTTTTATGCTGCTACAAAACTCCAAAAGAATTGCCTGTAAAACCATATTCCAAAGAAATATCCTCCATGTATTTGTATAAGAAGTTTCCATTTTCCTCAGAAGTTTAACCTGGAAGAATTGTTGGAGGTGTATTTATTTACCAATACATTTAGTCATTTGTAAGAGCCAGATATACAATGGAATTTGTTCACCTCTAGATAGCCAGACAAGTCAGCTCTTTCCACTTTTGACCACTCTGAACCCCATTCTCCTTTTTAATGCTTTTCTTCTGTGTAAATTGTTACAGTTTTTTTGAATCCCATGGTTTTAATCTTCCTAATGCATTTATCTTATTGATTCCATTTTGAAATCTTCTTGGTCACAGCAGTGCGGTCCATTGCCTTATTTTTACTCTGTATTTTTAAATCACCATTCAATATTGCAGCCTTGCAGTAATGATCAGTGCAGAGGATGCAGCTACCAAAGATACCTTAAAGGAGTATTCCAGGATTTTTTTTTTACTATGCTACAGGGGATGTTAAGTTAGTGTAATTTATAACATAGTGTCTGTACCTGTGTGTGACAGTGGTCTTGCAATTATTTTGTTTTTTTCGCCCCAATATTTATTTTTAACAGCATACAAAATTGGTCAGGTTTCGGGTTTTCCCAGGTAGCAGTGCATCTAGATGTGACATCACTAGTCAGGTGATGACAGGGAGCCTGCCCTGCTTCAATGGGTGGAGCGACCTCTGGGTGGGAAATAAATCATTTTGCAACAGCTGTAGGCACCCTGGTAAGAAAACACTGGTCTTTTGAATGGAATTAATCTAATTTGTGTTTTAATGGGTGGGGTGGCTGATGTGAGGGAGGGAGGAAAGGGACCTTAACTTGCAAACAAGGAACTATGGGGGACATTTATCAAAGCATTTAGTCGTTTTTTTTTCTTAAAATTGTCGCAAAAAAGTTGCACGTGCGCCTACTCTCTTTTTTTTGCGACTTTTTGCTTGTGCAGTGTCCTAAGAAAAAATAAAAATCTTACTTACCAAAGCAAAAAGTGATTTTTGACTTGCAGTGGTCAGAGATTTATCAAGTGCGAAAGTCACAAAAAAGTTGCATCTCATGGAAAAACCTACTAAATTTACTCCAGCTCAGACATGGAGCAGAAAAAGCCACTACCAAAGCAAAAAAAGAAAAATTGCTTACGCGAAAGAAATTTATCAACCGGCTGAAAGCAGTTGATAAATAAGTCGCACATAAGCAAAAAAATTGTAAGAAAAAAATAACTAAAAAAAGGAATACATAAGCAAACATTGATAAATGTCCCACTATGAGATTTGTAGTTGAAGAAGGAAACTCCAACAGGAAATAGCCAGTTCACAAAAAGATAACCACAGCATTATGGTGATCTCACAACAAAGCCACAGACAAGCACAGATCCTTCCTAAGCCTATCCATTACTAAATAGTTTTTATATTTACCTAATTAGGTAAATAGTAAAAACACCTTGTGGTGGATAACCCCTTTAAGGAGAATGAAGGTAATGTGCCCTGCACACAGCATCAGTAGGTGAGAAAATCTTTAAAAGGCTAAATCCCACCTCACTTCCAGCATTCTTTACGATCTTTAAATTTTTTCGATGACCTGTCCTATAAAAGTATTTTCATTCTCCTTGAGAAACTAAGCATTTTATACAAAGAACTGCTTGAGGCTGTACTGAGAAATTGTTAGATCACCAAGAAGTAAACAACACCAACAGGACAAGTGTTACGCCGAGCGCTCCGGGACCCCGCTCCTCCCCGGAGCGCTCACAGCATTCTCCTATTCGCAGCGCCCCGGTCAGACCTGCCGACCGGGTGCGCTGCGATAATGTTCCCAGCCGGGATGCGATTCGCGATGCGGGACGCGCCCGCCCGCGATGCGCATCCCGACTCGCTTACCAGACCCGTTCCCCGTCTGTGCTGTCCCAGCGTGCGCGGCCCCGCTCCTTAGGGCGCGCGCGCGCCAGGTCTTTGCGATTTAAAGGGCCAGTGCGCCACTGATTGGTGCATGAGGTTTTAATCAGTACCTTCACCTGTGCACTTCCCTACTTATACCTCACTTTCCCTGCATTCCCTTGCCGGATCTTGTTGCCATTGTTGTGTGTTCCTAGCTTGTGTTCCAGACCTCCTGCCGTTGCCCCTGACTACAATCCTTGCTGCCTGCCCTGACCTTCTGCTACGTCCGACCTTGCTCTTGTCTAATCCCTTGTACCGCGCTTATCTCAGCAGTCAGAGAGGTTGAGCCGTTGCCGGTGGATACGACCTGGTTGCTACCGCTGCTGCAAAACCATCCCGCTTTGCAGCGGGCTCTGGTGAATACCAGTAGCAACTTAGAACCGGTCCACCGACACGGTCCACGCCATTCCCTCTCTGGCACAGAGGATCCACCTCCAGCCAGCCGAATCGTGACAACAAGACACTGGGCATGGATTACATCAGCAAATAACAGAGGTGCAGGTGTGACATATAATTATGGCCGCACTGGCCCTTTAACTCTTAGAGCTCTGGCGCGCGTGCAACCTAGGAGGTGGGAGCATGCGCGCCGGAGCTGCAAGATCAGAGAAGAAAACAGCAGAGAGCGGAGGTGAGTGACGGGCTTGGATTCGCATGCGGGCACTCACAATGGGACATCATTTTGAAGAAAGTTTCTATGAAAATAATAGGATAGGTACATGAAAAAAAAGAATGTAATTTCCTGGGACCCTCACAGAACAAGCAAAAAATCTGATCTCTAGATTACAAAATTACTCACATCCGGACAATTATTACATCAATCGAAATACTAGTAATATGCCTTTTATATTTGAACAAATATATATTATTTCAGCTCTACTTGTTGTCTTTACTTAATATTTCTCTAGCATACAATTTTCTACTTACTAAGCAGTGGCATAGCTAGAGTAATATGGCCACAGGGGAGCTTTTGGAATTGCTCCCCCCCCCCTCCATTGCTACAGTTTAAAAGTTTGAAGTGAAAATCCCTTCCACCAAATGTAAAAACTCCCTATCGTAGTGCCACAAACTCTAATAAAGCCCCAAACATCAATTAGCCCTTTATTTGTCCCCACACTTTAGCTAAGCCCCCTTCTGCCCCCCCCCATACTTTTTAGGCCCCCTTGTGGGACTGTATTACTTCTGTGTCCCCCACAATAATAATAAACCAGTTTCTGTGGACCCAATACTATAAGCCCTTTCTATACTGCTTTGCATTATTAGTAACTCCCTTCTTAACCCCCAAATGCAGACGAAGGATCCAGGCCAGGTAGGCTCCCCTACTTTGCACCCCATGTAATTGTAATCATTATGCCCCTGTTATTAAGACTTATTGTATTATACAAGTGTGCTTCAAATTAATCTAGAACCACTACATCATACAGCTGACATGGATAGATGATGATTATATTCAATGTCACTCAACAACGGAATGATGTGCATTTAAAACACACAAAGAAAAGGAAACAATTCTAGTTAAAGTCATTTCTTATTCAGCCTGTGCACTGCTGCTAATCACTTAAGCAATCCCATCTCTTTGATGTAGTCTTCAGTTTCACCTTATACTTTCCTTGTAGATTCTTCTGATGTCATCAGGAAGAGCAATATGGCATGTGTTGTACAAAGGGAGCATGCATAATTCTTCTAATGGGGTCTGGGTTGTCTTTAGGAAATAGTATTCTGGTATGTAAATCCAAGTCAAGCATCTGTGAGCTGAAAATGTTTTTACTGCCAAATAATGCAGAAGTGGCAATCTTAAAAATGTGAACAGCTTTAACAGAAATTTCCTTTGCAGTCTCATTATGCATTGAGTAGACAATTTCATTTACATTAAATAGGTAGCCCTGCTATGAAGGACACAAATAGAAGAGCTGTAGGGCAGTATGAAATTATTGTCTATTGAAATATGCCATTTGCTCTTTGTTTAATCTACAGCAATCATAGTATTCTGAATGAGCCTTCTGGATTGATTGGGAAAGCAGTACATGTCTGACAGTAATTGTATTGCTTATCAAATGCAAAAATTCATGGTTTGTATAAAAAAAAGAACACAAAGCTATCACATAGGTAATAATGGATTATAGATTTTCATACTCTTATTTAGTATTGAACGTTAAGGGCCAAGATACTTCTTTTTAGCCTTTGGGTGATTAGAACAATAATTTCAAGGAAATAATCGCTGATTCTAAAGTAACATAACTGTAACTGTATCATTACATATTCCACAGCAACTAGAACAAAACAAACCATAGACCGTAAAAATTATGCTATCTTTACAAAACCACATAAATCAAATGAAAAAGACCATATATATATATATATATATATATATATATATATATATATATATATATATATAATACAGGAATATGGGTGCACTACTGTGGTAGATGTACACAATGACATTGGCTATCCCTCAACACTGATGTTAAAATTGAGACATTCGCCAGTGTATCCTTATATGAAGGACACACCAGAGCCCGCACACCAACGCCAAGGTTTCTCAAATTGGTGCGAGACCTAACGCTAATCCTACCTGTGCTTGATAAGCAAAACAGGGGCCAGTGGGCAATTACGGCAGCATTCGGTTGACTCACAACTTCCTCCCAGATACCCTCCAGCGTGACTGAGCACACATACAATGGGAGGAGGGAGGCAAGCTGCAAGCCCCACCTGAGTTGGCTAAAATGGGTGCATGGCCTCACAGGTGCTACCTTAATGCTGCCTTGTAGATATTCAAGGCGCATTAATTTTGGAGTTTACACACCTCCAAATATAAAATTTAAACAAACAACAAAAAACGTGGTCTCAGATGGCTGGAGGTGCTCAACCCCAAATGCGGTTGTGCATTTATACTGGGGGAGCAGATCCTGCCCTTGTAGTCCGTTGCTAAGGACGATCCCCAGCATAAAAAATGCATACAATGGAGGATGCCTGCAGCGGACTACAAGTGCCACAATAGAATCCTACACCAGAATGCTGCCGTAATTGCCCACTGGCCCCTGTTTTGCTTATCAAGCACAGGTAGGATTAGCGTTAGGTCTCGCACCAATTTGAGAAACCTTGGCGTTGGTGTGCGCGGGCTCCGGTGTGTCCTTCATATAAGGATACACTGGCGAATGTCTCAATTTTAACATCAGTGTTGAGGGATAGCCAATGTCATTGTGTACATCTACCACAGTAGTGCACCCATATTCCTGTATTGTATTCTAATTGTTACACATCCACACCGTTTATCTGGTGTAGGATTCTATTGTGGCACTTGTAGTCTGCTGCAGGCATCCTCCATTGTATGCATTTTTATGCTGGGGATCGTCCTTAGCAACGGACTACAAGGGCAGGATCTGCTCCCCCAGTATGAATGCACAACCGCATTTGGGGTTGAGCACCTCCAGCCATCTGAGACCACGTTTTTTGTTGTTTATATATATATATATATATATATATATATATACCCCACATTTATTAACCTCTGGGGAGAACTAGTGATGAACGGCATTGCCCATATTCGAATTTGCGATGTTTCACGAATATATAGACGAATATTCGTCCTATATTCGCAAATTTTGCGTATTCGTTATGTTCACATATTCACATATGCGAATATTTGCATATTTGCGTATTCGAGGAAGAAAACAGTGGGCAACTTTACTATTGGTTGCTAGGGATGTTGTTGATGTTGTTCATAACCTCTAACAAGTGTATTTGTATCATTCTAAATGGCCCACAAGTGAAAAGAAGGAATATATGAATATTCACATAATATGCGCATATGCGAAAAAAAATAATATATTCGTAATTTTTTTATATATAGTGAATATATTTGCAATATTCGCGAATTTGCGATATTCGCGATAAAAATTTTAATTGCAAATATTCGCGCCCAACACTAGTGAGAACAGAAGATATTCTTTCTGTGGCTGGCCCAAAGTGTACCTAACACATTGCACAGTGCCTAATAGGAGGAAGTCCAATAAGCAAAAAGTAGGGGGCTCTACCAATACGTGTCATAAATGGGTGCTGCCTCAGTGTTGAAAAACAGACAATTGGAACCACAAGAGAAAAGACAACACTTTCAGAAGGTGCACATCAATATATATATACATATATATATATATATATATATATATATATATATATATATATACTGGTAGAAATTTACGTTTATTGGACACAAAAGACATACAATACGCATAAAAAAGCTCATATTGAAACATCTAAAATGATGATTCTGGAAGTATGAAAATGCATACTGGTCCCTCCAAAATGGAGATAGCTGCCAGACTTTCAATAATACAATATGACACTGTCTGAGAATAGGCAAATATAATAGAATCACTGCATAATATCTACAATAAACTACATAAATACAACCTCTTAGGACTCCACAGCATATGGACACCAGAGCAGGTAAGTTTGTGGGTGAGCACCCTACAAGGACCCCATGGCTTATGTCACCTCCAGGCGACTTCCTCAGGGTTGTTGTAAACTCAAGAGCTCCCGTGTCCATATATATATATATATATATATATATATATATATATATATATATATATATATATTAAATTTGAGTAGCTGTATTAGTCCAGTGATGCAGATACAAATCAAAAAATGTTGCAATATTTTATAATACCTTTCTTATGGGACTAACAGAATTTTGTAGAGACAAGCTTTTGGGATTCCTCCCTTTATCAAGTCCAAAGCAAATCTAAGTTCACAAGCAAAAGACACAGGTTACATCTCACAAATATGCAGGGGTTAAGTAGATGTGGAGAATTACATACTGGATTCACTTTTGCATCTCACTTTGTCCTGCTTAACTACAGTCTTTCCCCTTCTCCCTCCTCCCTCCCTCCCCCTTTTTCTCATCCTTATCTATTTATTCTTTTTCCTATATCAGGACAATTTATGGCCCATCTTAGTGTGAATTCTCCACATCTATTGTCTTAACCCCTGCTTATTTGTGATATGTAACCTGTGTCTTCTGCTTGTGAGCTTAGATTTGCTTTGGACTTGACACCCGAAAGCTTCTCTACAAAATTTTGTTAGTCTAATAAAAAATGTATTACAGGATACTGCAACATTTTTTGATTTGCATTACTGGAGGTCACATACCCTGCAGTTGGTCAGGGGGCAGTATGTCGACACACAAGTCAATACACAAGTTTCGGTCGCTATTGTGTTTGGGGCAGTCCCACACATAACCTGACGCTCAAGGGGCTCACCCTTCAACTTATCCTGTCCAATCAAGAGTAGTGACCAAAATGTTTGCATTGAAGACTTCATTCGTGTTCACAGTCAACTATACTTCTTGACACTAAGATTGCATATACATCTATATATATATATATATGGGATTACATGATGTCTGCCTTTAGAGAATGAAACTTGCCTCTAAAAGGTCAAATTCTTTGCTGAGTTCAACATATGGGGTGGCCTCTTTATTGGAGTCAGGGCTCTTCGAAACTTGTTTGCTGTAAGCTTTCTTGGGTGTGGGCAAAAGGCAGGATCAAAAGCAAGGCTAACTACAAATAGAGGGCTACATTCTAAAAACCAGCACAATTATTTTACACAGTTGTCCAAGCAACTAGATCTGCCTCACTCTCAAAGCACAACATCTCTAGACAGTCTTCTGTTTTGTTCTTTTGTTGTTATGTCTTGTTCCCATTCTGTAAGCCTCATCGGGTTTCCAAAATGTTTTGCTCCTTTCTGGAACTCTAGATTGTGGTCAAGGCTACAACGTGACCAGCTGCCTGCGACTAATCGCTACAATAACACACAATAACCGTAATAACGATAAGCAGTAATAACAATACAGTGATAATAATAACGGTTATAACGATAACCACGGTAATAACGATAACTATAATAAAGATGGCAGTAATAAGAATAACAGTAATAATAATAATAAAAATAATAATCATAATAATAACACTACCAATGACAGCAATAATAATAATAATAATAATAATACCAATACCATTAAACATAACCATAATGACAGGAATAATGATAACATTCTTACAGCGGTTAGAAGTGTGCCCAAAACTGCAACCGTGGGCATGCCTATAGAGGGCCTACCCAGAAGGAGAATGATAGAATAAGGGTGGGTTGGGCGGGTGTCGCCAAATGCCAGAGACGCCCTGACCTGTATGCAGGGGGGCGGTATATACTCTCATGCTCCTCCCACAAACTCAGCCTTAACAGGCTTACACTTGTGGTCGAGGCTACAACAGGATCGGCTGCCTGCAACTAATCACTACAATAACACACAATAACGGTAATAACGATAAAAAGTAATAACGATACAGTGATAATAATAATGGTTATAACCATAACCACTGTTATAACGATAACTATAAAAATGATGTCAGTAATAAGAATGACCGCAATTACAATACCGTAATAAAGATAATAGTAAGAATAATAACATTAATAATGATAATAATACTCATAATAATCACACTACAAATGACACCAATAATAATAATACCAATACCATTAAATATAACCATAATAACAGGAATAATCATAACATACTTACAGTGGTCAGAAGTGTGCCCAAAACCACGACTGTGGGCATGCCTATAGAGGGCCAAAAAACCTGGCAGTAATCAAGCAAACCAATTATCCCTTACCTCGTCCAAACTCAACCTTGAAGAATAGTACGGAATACCAGGAACCACATAATAATGTACCCTCCGCTTTGCCAAAGCCCCTGTAACATCTGTTTGACTGGCTATAAATGTTGTATCTGTACCTGTACGATTGATGATGCATGCTTAACAGGATAGTTAGTAGTGAGCTATAACCTCTTGCAGGGCCCCACCCATAAAGGGCCAAAAAAACAACAAAGTCCTTTGACTCCCTACCATCACCTACGCGTGATATTATTGGTCTGAATTTATGTCAGTAACAATAATTGCGCAGTGCTTGACCCTGCAGAGGGGGCAGGCACAACAGGTATACTACCTCATATGAGTCATGATATTATTACTCTAAAGATGTGTCAGTAAAAATAATTACACAATACATCCCCCTGCAGACGTGGCAGGCACAACGGGAATACTGCCTACTAAGAGCCTTGATATTATTGGTCTGAAAACTTGTTCGTAGCAAATATGTAGTGCATCTCCCTGCAGACGTGGCAGGCAGAATGGTGCATACAGGACATTATATTATTGCTCTGAAAACATGTCAGTAACAATAATTGTGCAGTGCATCCCCTGCAGGCAAGGCAGAGCCGACAGGTATACTACCGTATAAAAGTCGTAATATTATTGCTCTGAAGAGGTGTCAGCAACAACAATGCGCAGTGCATCCCCCTGCAGGCATGGCAGGCATAACGGGCATACTACCACCTATGGGTCGTGATCTAATACCTCTGAATGTGTCATTAACAATAATTATGCAGTGCAACCCCTTGCAGACATGGCAGGCACAACGGGTATACTATCTCCTCTGAGTCGTTCTATTATTGCTCTGAAGACGTGTCAGTAACAATAATTACGCAGTGCATCATCCTGCCAACATGGCAGTAATAACAGGTATACTGTGAATTCAGGTAGAAAAAACGGGCATGGTCGCACATCTACAATCTTGTATAATGAACTAATTGCTTCTCAGCATAATATCAAAAACTAACAGGTAGTTAGTATACATTTTTGATCAAAAAGTACAAGCCCACTCGCCACGTCAAGGCCACCTATTTAGAGTGGGTCCCTAACGTCCCTAGCATAACAGGTATACTACCTCCTGTAAGTTTTGATATTATTACTCTGAAAATGTGTCAGATACCATAATTACTCAGAGCCTCCCCTTGCAGGTGTGGCAGGCCAAATATGCATGTTATCATCTACAACAAAACTCCAAATATTGCTTAAAAAAGTAAAGCATCAAACCTCAATTATACCAACCTGAAGCAGCAACTCTCATCTATGATACCATATCAGCTACAATAACCTAAACACCGAAATCCTCTATGCCAAATAGTATGAATTATGAACCTATGCACATTCTACGCTATAAAGTAAACACGGTATATACTATAAATGTGAACATGCTATAAATGCTAATGCAGCACATGCATGCTATAGATGAAATGAAGAAATATACACTATAAACGCTATGAATATATTACACTGTAATTCTATTACATCCCATAAATTGTTTACATCCCATAAATGTTACCAAGAACATTTCACACTGACAATGCTATGAACATATACACATTCCAATGGCATGGAATACTTACATATACTGCTATAGCCATAAAAAAATATTTTTTATGAATGCTATGCATGAATGCTAATGAACATATGTATAGTAAATGCTACGAGCGTATGCACAGTATAGATGCTATGAGCATATGTACTGTATGCAACCTAAGAACATATGAACAGTCTAAATTCTATGACCATATGTACCGTATGCTACTGAGTATGAGTAATATATTATGAGGATATGAACAGAATGACTGCTATGAACATATGTACTATACGATCGGTATAAAGCTATGCACTTAAGTACCGCACCACACTATAGCTCAAGAAACTCATGTGGGCGTATGTGCCGTATACAAGGTATGAAACGTGTCTGCAGTATGAAGGCTAGAGCGTATGTGCAGTATGTAGGCTATAAGCGTACTTTGCAAGATAATACTATGAGCATGCATGCAGTATGAATTCTATAAGCATATGTACAGTAAAATGCTGTGAGCGAGTGAAATGCTGTGAGTGTATGTGCAGTATAAACCAATGAGCGTACGAACAGTATAATGCTATCAGTGTAGGTCCAGTGTAATGCTGCGAGTGTACATACAGTAATGAGTTATGAGCGTACATGCAGTCCGTGCAATATAAACACAATGAGCGTGTATGCCGTAAAATGCTATGATCGCATATACAGTATAAATTCTATGAGCAGGAGTGTAGTATAAAATCTATGAGCATATGTGCAATCTAAATATGAGCGTAGTGCAGTATGAATGTTAAGACTGTAAGAACAGTAAAAAAGCTAGGAGCATATGTGCAGTATAAATGCTATGAGCATAAATGCAGTATAAATACCATAAATGTATGTGCAGTGTAAATGCTATGAGTGTGAGTGCAGTATTCATGTTATGAGCATGTGCAGTATAATGCTATGGGCTTAAATGCAGTATGAATACTATAAGCAATGTGCAGTATAAATACTGAGACCATATGAACCGTAAGAATACTGTGCTTGTATGTGCAGTACTAACAAGATGGCGTACGAACAGTATAACTGCTATGAGCATATGTGCAGTATGAATGCAGTGAGTGTACGTTCAGTATAATGCTAAGAGTGTATGAACAGTAAAAATTGTATCAGCCTATGTGCAGTATGAATACTATAAGTGTAAGTGCAGTAACAATGCTAGGAGTGTGTGTGCAATATAAATGCTATAAATGTAAGTGCAATATAAAAACTATGAGGATGTGCAGTATAAATGCTATGAGCAAATGTGCAGTATAAATGCCATGCGCGTACATACAGTATGACTACTATGAGCGTGTGTGCAGTATATATGCTATGAACATCCAAGCAGTATGAATGCAGTGAATGTAGGTGCACCGTAAATGCTAAGAGCGTACGAAGAGTATAAATGCAATAGGTGTGCGTGCCATATAACTGCAATTGGCGTATATGCAGTATAAATAAGATAGACGTGTGTGCAGTATAAATGCTATAGACGTCTGTGCAGTATAAAAGCTATAGACGTGCGTGCAGTATAAATGCTATGAGTGTGCGTGCAGTATAAATTCTGAGTGTGCGTGCAGTATAAATGCTGTGAGTGTGTAGTATAAATGCTGTGAGCGTGTGTGCAGTATAAATGCTATGAGCGTGTGTGCAGTATAAATGCTATGAGCGTGCGTGCAGTATAAATGCTATAGTCGTGTGTGCAGTATACATGTTATGAGCGTGCGTGCAGTATAAACGCTATGAGCATGGGTGCAGTATAAATGCTAAGAGCGTGCGTGCAGTATAAATGCTATAGGTGTGCGTGCAGTATAAATGCTATAGGCGTGCATGCAGTATAAATGTTATGAGCGTGCATGCAGTGTAAATGCTATGAGCGTGTGTGCAGTTTCAATGCTATGAGCGTGCGTGCAGTGTCAATGCTATGAGCGTGCATGCAGTGTCAATGCTATGAGCGTGCGTGCAGTATAAATGCCATGCGCGTACATACAGTATGACTACTATGAGCGTGTGTGCAGTATAAATGCTATGAACATTCAAGCAGTATGAATGCAGTGAATGTAGGTACACTGTAAATGCTAAGAGCGTACAAACAGTATAAATGCAATAGGTGTGGGTGCCGTATAACTGCAATTGGCGTATATGCAGTATAAATAAGATAGACGTGTGTGCAGTATAAATGCTATAGACGTTCGTGCAGTATAAAAGCTATAGACGTGCAGCATAAATGCTGTGAGCGTGTGTGTAGTATAAATTTTGCGAGCGTGCATGCAGTATAAATGCTATTGCAGTATAAATGCTATGAGCGTGCGTGCAGTATAAATGCTATGAGCGTGCGTGCAGTAAAAATGCTATAGGCGTGTGTGCAGTATACATGTTATGAGCGTGCATGCAGTATAAATGCTATGAGCGTGCGTGCAGTATAAATGATATGAGCGTGCGTGCAGTATAAATGCTATAGACGTCTGTGCAGTATAAAAGCTATAGACGTGCGTGCAGTATAAATGCTATGAGTGTGCGTGCAGTATAAATTCTGAGTGTGCGTGCAGTATAAATGCTGTGAGTGTGTAGTATAAATGCTGTGAGCGTGTGTGCAGTATAAATGCTATGAGCGTGTGTGCAGTATAAATGCTATGAGCGTGCGTGCAGTATAAATGCTATAGTCGTGTGTGCAGTATACATGTTATGAGCGTGCGTGCAGTATAAACGCTATGAGCATGGGTGCAGTATAAATGCTAAGAGCGTGCGTGCAGTATAAATGCTATAGGTGTGCGTGCAGTATAAATGCTATAGGCGTGCATGCAGTATAAATGTTATGAGCGTGCATGCAGTGTAAATGCTATGAGCGTGTGTGCAGTTTCAATGCTATGAGCGTGCGTGCAGTGTCAATGCTATGAGCGTGCATGCAGTGTCAATGCTATGAGCGTGCGTGCAGTATAAATGCCATGCGCGTACATACAGTATGACTACTATGAGCGTGTGTGCAGTATAAATGCTATGAACATTCAAGCAGTATGAATGCAGTGAATGTAGGTACACTGTAAATGCTAAGAGCGTACAAACAGTATAAATGCAATAGGTGTGGGTGCCGTATAACTGCAATTGGCGTATATGCAGTATAAATAAGATAGACGTGTGTGCAGTATAAATGCTATAGACGTTCGTGCAGTATAAAAGCTATAGACGTGCAGCATAAATGCTGTGAGCGTGTGTGTAGTATAAATTTTGCGAGCGTGCATGCAGTATAAATGCTATTGCAGTATAAATGCTATGAGCGTGCGTGCAGTATAAATGCTATGAGCGTGCGTGCAGTAAAAATGCTATAGGCGTGTGTGCAGTATACATGTTATGAGCGTGCATGCAGTATAAATGCTATGAGCGTGCGTGCAGTATAAATGATATGAGCGTGCGTGCAGTATAAATGCTATAGGCGTGTGTGCAGTATACATGTTATGAGCGTGCATGCAGTATAAATGCTATGAGCGTGCATGCAATATAAACGCTATGAGCATGGGTGCAGTATTAATGCTATGAGCGTGCGTGCAGTATAAATGCTATAGGCGTGCATGCAGTATAAATGCTATAGGCGTGCATGCAGTATAAATGTTATGAGCGTGCATGCAGTATAAATGATATGAGCGTGCGTACAGTGTCAATGCTATGAGCGTGCGTGCAGTGTCAATGCTATGAGCGTGCATGCTGTATAAATACTATGAGCGTGCGTGCAGTGTCAATGCTATGAGCGTGCATGTAGTGTCAATGCTATGAGCGTGCGTGCAGTGTCAATGCTATGAGTGTGCGTGCAGTGTCAATGCTATGAGCGTGCGTGCAGTGTCAATGCTATGAGCGTGCATGCTGTACAAATGCTATGAGCGTGCGTGCAGTGTCAATGCTATGAGCGTGCGTGCAGTGTCAATGCTATGAGTGTGCATGCAGTGTCAATGCTATGAGTGTGCGTCCTGTATAAATGCTATGAGTGTACATACAGTGTCAATGCTATGAGCATGTGTGAAGTGTCAATGCTATGAGCGTGCCTGCTGTATAAATGCTATGAGCGTGCGTGTAGTATGGGCGTGTCCCCATTGCAATATAACTGCTAACAGAATAGGGCAATGGTACGAAGTGTAGAATAGAGCTTATCCTCCACAATACAATCTATCAGTAGCACAAACTCCAAACCATTTCTTTATTTATTTTTTAAACCATACTCCTACATACAGTATGACTACTATGAGCGTGTGTGCAGTATAAATGCTATGAACATCCAAGCAGTATGAATGCAGTGAATGTAGGTACACTGTAAATGCTAAGAGCGTACAAACAGTATAAATGCAATAGGTGTGGGTGCCGTATAACTGCAATTGGCGTATATGCAGTATAAATAAGATAGACGTGTGTGCAGTATAAATGCTATAGACGTTCGTGCAGTATAAAAGCTATAGACGTGCAGCATAAATGCTGTGAGCGTGTGTGTAGTATAAATTTTGCGAGCGTGCATGCAGTATAAATGCTATTGCAGTATAAATGCTATGAGCGTGCGTGCAGTATAAATGCTATGAGCGTGCGTGCAGTAAAAATGCTATAGGCGTGTGTGCAGTATACATGTTATGAGCGTGCATGCAGTATAAATGCTATGAGCGTGCGTGCAGTATAAATGATATGAGCGTGCGTGCAGTATAAATGCTATAGGCGTGTGTGCAGTATACATGTTATGAGCGTGCATGCAGTATAAATGCTATGAGCGTGCATGCAATATAAACGCTATGAGCATGGGTGCAGTATAAATGCTATGAGCGTGCGTGCAGTATAAATGCTATAGGCGTGCATGCAGTATAAATGCTATAGGCGTGCATGCAGTATAAATGTTATGAGCGTGCATGCAGTATAAATGATATGAGCGTGCGTACAGTGTCAATGCTATGAGCGTGCGTGCAGTGTCAATGCTATGAGCGTGCATGCTGTATAAATACTATGAGCGTGCGTGCAGTGTCAATGCTATGAGCGTGCATGTAGTGTCAATGCTATGAGCGTGCGTGCAGTGTCAATGCTATGAGTGTGCGTGCAGTGTCAATGCTATGAGCGTGCGTGCAGTGTCAATGCTATGAGCGTGCATGCTGTACAAATGCTATGAGCGTGCGTGCAGTGTCAATGCTATGAGTGTGCATGCAGTGTCAATGCTATGAGCGTGCGTCCTGTATAAATGCTATGAGTGTGCATACAGTGTCAATGCTATGAGCATGTGTGAAGTGTCAATGCTATGAGCGTGCCTGCTGTATAAATGCTATGAGCGTGCGTGCAGTATGGGCGTGTCCCCATTGCAATATAACTGCTAACAGAATAGGGCAATGGTACGAAGTGTAGAATAGAGCTTATCCTCCACAATACAATCTATCAGTAGCACAAACTCCAAACCATTTCTTTAGTTATTTTTTAAACCATACTCCTACTGAAGCCATAGACACGGCCGCCAGTAAAATTTCTACCTGATCGCAGTAACTTCGGCAGCTACCCATGTGACACGGAGCCGTCTTGATTACACCAACCGTGCCCTTACCAGCTCCAGCGAGCCTGCATGACATGACACGACAACCTGCGTGACACGGAGCTAATATAACAAAGAATCTGACCTGTATCACCGTGGGTGACGCGCAGACCCGCATCCGACACTGAGGCAGCCGATGGGGCTGTGCCAGAAGCCAGGATCACATCACCCAGAGTAAACTCGGCAGACAGGCAGGTACTAAAAGCCGCCGGTGTACAGAATAGCATTCCGTCGCCGACTGAAAGCCTGTGCGCCCGACAGGCAGAGTTTTCTGGCCGCAATACTGCAGCACCCAGCTGCATACCTGAATGCCGGAGACCGGCACTTAACCCTCAGACTCCCCTAACCCGTACGTGTAGACAAGTCACTTCCGCAAACGTCATGTCGCCAAATGCCGGAGAGGCCCTGACCTGTATGCAGGAGGGCGTTATATACTCTCTCGCCCCTCCCACAAAATCAGCCTTAACAGGCTTACACTAACCCACTCTGTGTAAGAACTCAACAATGTTGTACAAAACATATATATTATTTTAAATGGTAAATTATTTATTTTGTGTGTTTTGCATTGAATTTCTTAAAATTATTAACCAGTTTATTATTCTTTTGCTTTCCCTTTACCTGTATTGGCTCATACACCATGGGGGGAGATTTATCAAAACCTGTCCAGAGGAAAAGTTGCCCAGTTGCCCATAGCAACCAATCAGATCTTTTTATTTTTCAGAGGCTTTGTTAAAAATGAAATGGACAATTAGATTGGTTGCTATGGGCAACTTTTTCTCTGGACCGGTTTTGATAAATCTCCCCCCATGTCCTTAATTGGGTACTCCCGTGGAAAACTTTATTTTTATTTTTTTAAATCAACTGGTGCCAGAAAGTTTAACCGATTTGTAAATGACTTCTATTAAAAACCTAATCCTTCCAGTACTTATCAGCTGCTGAATACTACAGAAATGGTTTTCTTATTGGAACACAGAGCTCTCTGCTGACATCATGACCACAGCGCTCTCTGCTGACATCCATTTTAAGAACTGTCCAGAGTAGGAGAAAATCCCCATAGCAAACATATACAAAAATGTCATATCAGAGGTGAAATTTAGGGAGAGGAACAGAACACTTTACAAGCAATTATTGCACATTTAAAAAATAAATAAACAAAATAATAATAAATAAATCTTGACAGTAAGATTGCATTTATTTGTGGAGTTACATAATGCTTCCCTTTGAAGAATGTAGCTTACCTCTGAAAGATCAGATTCATTGCTGAGTTCAACATTTGGGGGTGGCCCCATTGTCAGAGCTCTGCAAAACTCACCTGCTGTCGGTCTTCTTGGCTGCTGGCAAAGGTCGGGATAATAAATCAGGATAACAGCAAATAGAGGCCTACATGCTCAAAAGAAAGATATTTGTGGAACTCCAGATAATATGTAAAAATGGAGATGCATGTTCTACAGCTGGGTAAATAAAGTGACATGACAATATTTTTACATATTTAATGTATTGATAACTACTTTCTCATAGACTTACGTAGAGCACATTCATTGTACAAATGGAGACACAATTTGTCCGCCATTTTGCGGGCCCATTTTTAAACATGAAATAATCCTAAAAAAACACTGGGCTTTATTTACTAAGAGTGGATTGCAGTTTTCTTTGTGGGTTTTGATTTCCGACAGGAATTTTCCCAAGGTATTTATTAAAGTTTCCCTACATTTTGCACTTTCCCCTACGTTTTCCTTTTTTTTACAACTGTTCTGATCTGTCAGGTTTTCCTCAGCTCAAATCCACCACATTTTCTGTGGAAACCTTAGTAAATATGTTAAGATTTTTCAAAACTGTCGGGAACACGCCCCCTTTGTCTGGACCACGTCAACTTTCTCCAGTGGCCACGCCCCTTTATTTTTTGCTTGTAAAATGGAGGGGTTTGTTTTTTCTGGTCACAAATTGTGTCTCATGGAAAGTGCAACACAATTTGGGTGCAAAAGAGTCGGGATCACGTTAGTAAATAAACCCCACTGTGTGAGCATAGCCTTAGGCCACAAAGAATTTGATCATTTGGGTGATTTAGGTATCATGGTGTTTTATGGTGAAAGGTATAATTTGGGTGAATTGGAAATCTTTTTAGAACAGTATTGGTTCTTTTATTATTAATTAATTTCTTCCTGCTCTCATATAATCTAGTCTATTTTTTTCTAGTTTTTTTAATTAAAGTTTTCAAACAAAAAACAGGTACATAAATGTTCAAGTAGAAGCCTCAAGGGCAAGCAAGTGACATAGACATCATTAATGCATATAACATGCATGTCCTATAAAACATAATAACAAACAAACTAACAGGTGGTCAGCCATTATGTTTATAAGTGTACCAAATGTTAGTAGCAATCTAAATACTGTAATAAATGACAATTCTGGTAGAATATTCAGGATGAGGTGCCAACTTTACAATCAAAGTAAATTTCTGCAAAATATGGTCTCATGTCAAGCTATAGGTGAACGGACAATTGAGGAGGGAGAGGATAAAGGGTGATGGATTTGAGGGGTGGTAATTTGGGGGGGAGGGAGGGGAGGGAGAGGATAGGTGAGTATGGATTGGCAAAAGGCAGGGGCAATCAAATATCCACACAGTAGGACGATTGTCTCCAACATTCCCATCTATCTGCAAATGCCAAATGTCTACCCGATCCCAGGGCCAAAACCTTTGCAAATGAGTAAGTTGTGTTTATTTTATGCAATAGCATCTCACGTGAGGGAATCTTTGGAGTTATGGGTAAGTGAGCTGCAAATACTGCCCAAGCATCAAAAGGGGATTGTGCATGTGAGGTAGTGAAACCTTCCAAAATGGAAGATACAAAAAGTCTCTGGTCGTGTATGGAGTGATAGATGAGGTTTCTATGGCTACCCAATGTAATTCTATGGAGTTGCTCCACCAATGTCTCAGCATAGCCACCAATGTAGCTGTGTAGTAGTGCGTGAGATCAGGAGAGCCGAGCCCTCCAGCCAGTTTCGCCCAAGCAAGAATGGGAGCGGAGAGTCTTGGGTGCTGATCCACCGAAATAAAAGAGAAGAGAAGGGTTTGAGCTTTGCGAAAAAAGAATACAGGAAGAGAGATAGGAAGGGTATGAAATTGGTAAAGGAATTTGGGGAGGAGGAACATCTTGAATGTAGCTACTCTGCCCACCCAGGATATGTTGGATTTCTTAAACATGTCTATGTCTTCTGCTATTAGAGCCAAGAGCGGTTCATCATTTAAATTATATAGTGTCTTGTGTGGGTAAAAAAAGGAAATTCCTAGATAGTGGAGGGAGTCCGTTTGCCAATCAAATGGGTATAATATATTTAATGAGGAGGTGACAGGAGCCAGGAGGTTAACAGGAAGGGCCCGGGTTTTAGAATAATTCAAGTGGTAATATGAAAGTAGGCCAAAATGCGATATTCTGTCCATGACTACCCTCAAGGAAGTAAGGGGATTCATAAGCGTCAAAATAACATCATCTGCGTATAGCCAAATAACATGCTTGACTCCCCCAATCACGACGCTCAAGAAATCAGTGCATCGGAGCGGATTGTTTGCGCAAGTGGCTCCATGGACAGAATATATAGTGGAGATAGGGGGAATCCCCGCCGGGGCCCATTGGTGAGTGGGAATGTATCTAAAAGAGATCCATTAGCGAGTACCCGTGCTGTGGGTTGGGAGTATAAAGCTGAGAGAGCCAATAAGATGTTGCCAGAGAAGCCCATTCAAAGCAAAACCAAAAAGGCATACGGCCACCGGAGGGGATCAAACATCTTCTCAGCGTCCAGGGCCATAATTAATGCAGGTGTTTGAATGTGTTCAAGATGTGAGAGAATGTTTAAAAGGCGCATTGTTTTATCTGATGGTTGACGTCCAGCTACAAAGCCAGACTGATCTACATTTATAAAAAATTGAAGGACTGCAGCGAGGCGGATTGCTAGCAGCTTGGAAAATAATTTTAAATCTTGGTTTAGCAAGGATATGGGGTGGAAGTTTTGGGTCAGTCATGGAATTTCCTGGGTTTGGGGAGGGTAACGATCATGGCCTTTAAATTTTCAGCTGGGAGGGTTCCTCCATTGACTGCTGCCTGGCAGAAGTCTCGGAGATGAGGGGATAGGAGATCCTTGAACTTTTTATAATAAGAATTTACAAAGCCATCAGGCCCTGGGGCCTTATCCCATGGCAACAATTGTATTACATAAAGAACTTCCTCCACAGTGTTATCTGCATTTAGCGTTGAGAATTAAGAGGGGATGATGAGGGGAGGTGGAGTTGGTTTTGATATGTCTGTGTGACTTCCAGGAGGTTCAGAAGGAGACAGAGTCTTGAATATTGTATGACTGAGAATAAAATGTTTGAAAACCATTGGCTATGTCTGTAGGGATATATCATTTCTGTTTTGTCATTGGATGTATCAGATATGGAATACGTGACTTTAGTTGCCTTTGTTTCAGGCGATTTGCCATCAATTTGCCTTCTTTATTGTTCTGAGAATAGTAAGTTGCCTGCATTTTGTGGTGAAATTTTTTGTAAGTGGATAGCATTAGGCAGAGTATAACATGTCTCAAGGACACAACCTCAGCCACTTTTTCAGTGGTAGGAGAGTCTTTATTCACTTGCTCCTCATCATGTAGGTAAGATAAGGTATCAGAGAGTTGGCATTCGCGTTGTTTTTTCACAATCGACCCATACAGGAGCCTCAGATAACTGTCTTATGACAGTTCCACAAAGTAAAGACATCTGAAACAGACTCCTTATTGCAGGTAAAGTATGTCTCAATGCCTTTAGAAAGGCAATCAGCATAACGTGGGTGCGACCATAAAAAAGGGTTGCTGCTTCAAGTGTAGGTGTGTGGAGAGGAGGTGTCATCTCTGAATGCAAGCTTGATTGCTGCATGGTCTGTCCACTTAATAGGTTCTATTGAGGATGAAATGGCAAGTGGTAGCAATAATATATCTAAAAAAAAGGCAAGGAACAAGTAGGAGGTGTGCACGCCCTAAAAAAATGTATAGTCACTCTCAGAGGTGTGGTGCATCCTCCAAATGTCAAAAAGCTCCTCCTCCAAAGCATAGTAGAAAGGGTTGAAAAAGGATAGCGAGGGAAGAGGTAGAGTCAAGTGCAGCGTCAGTAAGGAGCCCCAAAGAGATTAACCCCTTAAGGACAGGGGTTTTTTCCGTTTTTGCATTTTCGTTGTTTGCTCCTTGCCTTAAAAATCATAACTCTTTCAATTTTGCACCTAAAAATCCATATGATTGCTTATTTTTTGTGCCACCAATTCTACTTTGTAATGACATCAGTCATTTTGCCCAAAAATCTACGGTGAAACGGAAAAAAAAAGATCATTGTGCGACAAAATTGAAAAAAAACTGTTGTTTTGTAACTTTTGGGGGCTTCCGTTTCTACATAGTACATTTTTCGGTAAAAATGACACCTTATCTTTATTCTGTAGGTCCATACAATTAAAATGATACCCTACTTATATAGGTTTGATTTTGTCGTACTTCTGGAAAAAATCATAACTACATGCAGAAAAATTTATATGTTTAAAATTGTCATCTCTGACCCCTATAACTTTTTTATTTTTCCGAGTATGGGGCAGTGTGAGGGCTCATTTTGTGCGCCGTGATCTGAAGTTTTTAACGGTATCATTTTTTCATTGATAGGACTTATTTATTCATTTTTAAATGATATAAAAAGTGACCAAAAATGCACTATTTTGGAGTTTAGAATTTTTTTGCGCGTACGCCATTGACCGAGCGGTTTAATTAACGATATATTTTTATAATTCGGACATTTCTGCACGCGGTGATACCATATATGTTTATTTTTATTTTTATTTACACAGTTTTTTTTTTTATGGGAAAAGGGGGGTGATTTAAACTTTTAATAGGGAGGGGTTAAATGATCTTTATTCACTTTTTTTTCACATTTTTTTTGCAGTGTTATAGCTCCCATAGGGACCCCTTAACACGGCACACACTGATCTTTATCATTGATCACTGGTTTCTCATAGGAAAGCAGTGATCGATGATTCTGCCGCTTGACTGCTCATGCCTGGATCTCAGGCACTGAGCAGTCATTCGGCGATCGGACAGCGAGGAGGCAGGTAGGGACCCTCCCGCTGTCCTGTAAGCTGTTCGGGATGCAGCAATTTCGCCACGGCTATCCCGAACAGCCCACTGAGTTAACCGGCATCTTTTACTTTCACTTTTAGCCACGCGGCTCAGCTCTGAGCGCGCGGCTAAAGGGTTAATAGTGCGCGGCACCGCGATCGGCGCTGTGCGCTATTAGCGGCGGGTCCCGGCTTCACTATGATGCCGGGCCCACCGTGATATGATGCGGGGTTACCGTGTAACCCTGCGTTATATCACGGGAGCAGGACCAAGGACGTACCTGTACGTCCTTGGTCCTTAAGGGGTTAAGGACTCAGACAATTTTATTTTTACGTTTTCCTTTTATCCTCCTCGCCTTCAAAAAATTATAACTCTTTTATATTTTCAACCACAGATTAGTATGTGGGCTTGTCTTTTGCGCAACCAGTTGTCCATTGTAATGCAACCACTCACTTTATCATAAAATGTATGGCACAACCCGAAAAACACTATTTGTGTAGGGAAATTAAAAAAGAAAAACACAATTTTGCAAATTTTGGAAGGTTTTGTTTTCACGCCGTACAATTTACGGCAAAATTACGTGTTCTTTATTCTTTGGGTCAATATGATTAAAATGATACCCATGAAAGCATACTTTTCTATCACTGTTGCACTTAAAAAAAGAATCGCAAACTTTTTAACCAAATTAGTACATTTAAATTCCCCTTATTTTGAAGACCTATAACTTTTTCATTTTTCCATATAAGCGGCTGTATGAGAGCTCATTTTTTGCACCCTGATCCAGACTTTTTATTGATACCATATTTTCTTATATAAAACTTTTAATACATTTTTTATAAATTTTTTGGGGGAATAAAATGTTATAAAAAAGCAGCTATTTGGGATTTTTTTTCTTTTTTTTTTTTCACGCCGTTCACCGTACGGTATCATTAACATTTTGTTTTAATAGTTCGGATATTTACGCACATGGCGATATGTATATAAAATATACTTTTTACACTTTTTGGGAGTGAAATAGGGAAAATGGGACAATTTACATTTTTATTGGGGGAAGGTGTTTTTCACTTTTTTTTACTTTTTAAAAACTTTTTTTACTCTTATTTTTACACTTTAATAGTCCCCATAAGGGACTATTTATAGAAGTCATTCGATTGCTAATACTGTTCAGTGCTATGCATAGGACATAGCACTGATCAGTTTGATTGGCTATCTTCTGCTCTGGTCTGTTCAATGGCAGACCAGAGCAGAAGACCCATGATAGGCAGCGGAGGTAGGTGAGGGGACCTCCGTCTGCGGTTCTGGGTGATTGGATCGCTGTGGCAGTGCTGCGGGTGATCCGATCATCCATTTCAGTGACCGTGATGCTGCAAATGAAGTGATCTGTATTGATCACGGCATTTGAGGGGTTAATGGTGGACATCCACGCGATCGCGGATGTCCCCCTTTACTGGCGGGTCCCTGGCTGCTATCAGCAGCTGGGACCTGTCGCGCATGACCCGAGCATCGCTCCGATGCTTGCGGTTCTGCAATGGACGTAAATGTATGTCCTGGTACGTTTACGTCCGGCGTCGTTAAGGGGTTAAGGCTGTTATGACCAATTTACATGCATGAAAAGGTGATAGAAATAATTAACTAGATTATAACAAACAGCAGACAGTACACTCCTCCCAGCCAGCTTGTGTCTGTCAACAATGGGTAGAGTTAGCACCATACAATACATTATGGAGAAGGCACCACCACAACATAAAAAACACAGCAGGTAAACAGTAACAATAGAACAATTGCAAAAGCAAAAGGATGGATGAAGCCCCAATGGGGAGTCATCGTCAACGGGTGCTGGTCAGAGTCCGTTCTGAAGCCAAGAGCAGGGGTGTCATCGTCAGAGCCCACACAACTAGTAGGCAGAAAAGAAATTACCAACTGGGTCCAGTGAGTCAAGTGGCAGACCAGTCTTTCTCCACGTGAGGTTGTTTAACAGAAGATACCGGAGAAATGTTCCATGCTTTTTATGCGTACAGACTCTCCTTCAAGGATCGTACAACATGTGGAGAGTAGTGCTACCGGTGACCGGAATCAGTGCTCTGCATGCCTGCAGAGTCGCTGCAGACAAATCCACATATACAGAGACACGGTGGTAAGGAGCTAGAAGTCCATCATTGCATATTCTAGGAAACGTTCCTTAACGGTGAAAAAATGGCCAAGACGTCCAGTGGTACAGAGTCCTCTAGGTGTCTTGGACGAGGCATTCGGTGGGCCTTGTCTATTTCCAAGTCCTGAGAGGTACAGTCAGGCAGGGTCGCTTGTAATACAGAGAGTGCATAATCTGGTATATCCACAGGGGCCACAGATTACAGGATCCCACAGTTTTAGATTGTTTCGGCAGCTTTTGTCTTCCAGGTCTGCCATCTTGGCTTTGAGGACTATCATGTCATCCTCTAGAAAATTGTGAGTCAATTAGTGAGTTATAAGAATCAGCATATTTACATAGTTACATAGTTAGTACAGTCGAAAAAAGACATATGTCCATCATGTTCAACCAGGGAATTGAAGGGTAGGGGTGTGGTGGGATATTGGAGGAAGGGATGGGATTTTATATTTCTGCATAAGCATTAATGTTATTTTGTTCCAGGAATGTATCTAACCCTGTTTTAAATTTATTAATCGTTCCTGCTGTGACTAGTTCCTGAGGTAGACTGTTCCATAAATTCACAGTTCTTATGGTAAAGAAGGCGTGTCTCCCCTTGAGACTAAACCTTTTCTTCTCCAAACGGAGGCAGTGCCCCCTTGTCTTTTGAGGGGGCTTAACCTGGAACAGTTTTTCTCCAAAAAACTCTCCGAATTTAGTTTCTAGGTGGTCTACTCTGTCCCCTAGTTCCTGCACTGTGGCTTGAAGAGGGTTAACTACATGCAGCATGTCTTGTATAAAGGTCTGTCACAGGAGTAATAGCAGATCTTTCATAGTGCTGTCTGTAAAGTGCTGCCCTGTGACCGGTATATTTGCCACGGGGATCATTACTTGCAGATGGTGCTACTAGTGTGCCTTCCTCTTGTCCTACCTCTGGTTTAGTGGAGCCAGATGAAAGTCTCAGGCGATGTGAGGCTGATGCAGCAGCCGCCGATATAGCTGTAAAGTGCGACGGTAGTGCTGAAGAGGAGAGAGTGTGCTGTGGGCTGTGAATGTCCTCATGGCTGCCACCGCGCTGTAAAGGAGCCTCATCTACTATCGAGCCGCCTGGTGAGTGTGTGATCCCCCATGGAGAATGCAGAGCTGGATCAGAGGAAGCACAGTGTTGTAGCTAGGGGAGATGCGGCTAACCTTCTTGTGGGCTTGTTGCGTGGGGCCTGAGGAGACAGTTGGTGGCGGAATAAAGCTGAATTTCTTCAGGCTTTGGGGTAACTTTCAATTGGTAATTCGCTGTGACAAAAAGCATACAATGGCTAAAAAATTAACTGGGAACTTAGCATTAGACTGGGTTCGTCAAAAACTGTATTTAAGACTATATTTTCAGCCTAATTTTTCCAGTTGCAGATTTAGATTGCTTCTTTCATTTTTAAAAGACCTGGGAAAAAATGAAAGAAGCAAATTGATTGGTTGTTATGGGCAACTGCACCACTTTTTATCTAGACAAGTTTTGATAAATGGCTTAAAATCAGCCCAAAATAAAATGTGTGAACTAAGCTATTTTCCTACTCAGATTTTTGGTCCTTATTTTAACCCCATTAAGGACGCAGGGTTTTTCTGTTTTTGCACTTTTGTTTTTTGGTCCTTATTTTAACCTCTTAAGGATGCAGGGTTTTTCTGTTTTTGCACTTTCATTTTTTCCCATCACCTTCAAAAAATCATAACGCTTTCAATTTTGCACATACAGACCAATATGAGCACTTTTTTGTGTTACCAATTGTACTTTATATTTTATGCTTAATTTCACCACAAAATGTGTGGTGAAACCAGAAAAAAAATATGTGTGGGACAAAATTGGGACCCCCACCACTACCACCATTTTGGAACTCTTAGGGGCTTCTGATTCCACGCAGTGCACTTTTTAGTACAATTGACACCATACCTTTATTCTGTAGCTCCATACAGTTACATGGATACCTAATTTCTATAGGTTTTACTTTATTTTACTACTTTAAAAAAATTATAACTACGTGCATCAAAATTAGTATGCGTTAAATAGTCATCTTCTGACCCCTATAACATTTTATTTTTCCATATTTGTGGTGGTATGGGGGCTCATTTTTTGCGCCGTGATCTGAAATTTTTATTGGTATGATTTTTGTTTTGATGGGACTTTTTTTTAATCACTTTTTATACATTTTTTAGGGTATATCAAGTGACCAAAAATATGCAATTTTGGACTTTTGAAATTTTTTACATGTATACCATTGACTGCGGTTTATTTAACATTACATTTTTATAGTTCAAACATTTATGCATGCGGCGATACCACATATGTTTATTTTTATTATGTTTACATATTTTTAAATGGAATTTGGGAAAAGGGGGGTGATTCAATTTTTTTATATGGAAGGGGTTAATGGGTGTTTTTTTTTAATTTTTTAACTTTTTATTTAACTTTTTTTTTATATACTTTAAGTCCCCTTAGGGGACTTTTAGGAGAAATCAGTAGATTCCTCATACAGGTGAATGTGATTCCATAGAACCACATTGATCTATGTGCTCTGCGCCTAATTGATAAAGCCTGGTTCAGCCAGGCTCTATCAATCACAGACCTGGGACAGCCGTCGGAGGAAAGGTAAGCCCTCTGGCTTACCGTGCTGCGGGGGGGGGGATACAGGAATCAGCTGGGAGCCAAACGGTATGGCGTGGGCTTGAGTCAGGAGCCCGCATCAAACACTGCTTGCCGTGTCAGGATGTCTCGTCCTTAGATGGCAACCGGTTAAGCCTTGATTTTCAGTTGTTTTTTCGCATGTCCCCACACAGAAATAAATACTTCAGTTGTATAATGTACCTTCAGTCTCTCAGTAGTAGTAATAGTAGATGTAGCCACTGTACATAAAATACCTTCTTAAGTTTTATTTTGAATTTAATCAATAAGCAATTATCTAATTATCTAATCTGTTTCTGAAGTTGCAGTCTTTAAATAGCGTAATGCAGCCTTGGTATATTTAACTGGCTACTGTATGCTTAGAACACAATTCATGGCCAATACACACAGAATCGTTTACTTGGAAAGAAAATCATGATTGAAAAATGGTTGTCACTGTTTCATCAGCTCCAAAAATGCTCACAGCCTGTTGAGTTTATGTTATGAAACTAAAAGATTGCTTTCATAAAATACTGTGCAGCATATCATTGTGCAAAAGAAAGGAAGGAAAAAGCAAGAAAGGTCATAAGGCATAGCTATAGTACAAAATGATAAGGTGCTAAATATACCAATGCCCATTCTATAAGGAACATTACACTCCAAATCTCCTGGGAAATTTTCTAAAGAGCAGAAAGGCAAAAAGAACACAAACCGAAGACAATTCGGTTTTATTTTATATGGTCATAAGCAAAGCTGGTTGTATCAAATGTGACCCTAAGGCCATGTTCACACATTGTAAAATGAATAGCAAAATATGCCAGTAAAATATGAATAAAATACATCTATACATTTAATCCAATAATGTGCACAAGGAAACTCTATGGAAAGGTGTCTGTTAGTGCATACACTGTTTAACCCCTTAACGGCGAACGACATATATTTACGTCCTCCGCTGGCTCCCACGATATGCCGCGGGGTCACGCAGTGTCCCCGCGTCATATCGGGTCGGTCCCAGCGGCCATCACCGATCGCGGTGATGCCCTGTATTAACCCTTCAGACCCGGCGATCAAAGCTGACCGCTGCGTCTGAAGCGAAAGTGAAAGTATCCCTGCTGCTCTGTTGGGCTGTTCGGGACCACCGCTGTGAAATCGCAGCGTCCCGAACAGCTTACAGGACACAGGGAGGACCCTGCCTCCTCGATGTCCGATCGGCGAATGACTGCTCTGTGCCTGAGATCCAGGAAGGAGCAGTCAAGCGCTGATAACACTGATCACAGGCGTGTTAATACACGCCAGTGATCTGTGTAAAAGATCAGTGAGTGCAGTGTTATAGGTCCCTATGGGAGCTATAACACTGCAAAAAAAAGGTTAAAAAAAAGTGTTAATAAAGATCATTTAACCCCTTCCCTAACAAAAGTTTGAATCACACCCCTTTTCCCATAAAAAAAAATTAAACTGTGTAAATAAAAATAAACATATGTGGTATCGCTGCATGCGTAAATGTCCGAACTATAAAAATATATAATTAATTAAACCGCACGGTCAATGGCGTACACGTAAAAAATAAATTCCATAGTCCAAAAACGTATTTTTGGTCACTTTTTATGCCATTAAAAAATGAATAAAAAGTGATCAAAAAATCAGATCAAAACAAAAATGGTACCGATAAAAACTTCAGATCACGGCGCAAAAAATAAGCCCTCATACCGCCCTATACGTGGAAAAATAAAAAAAATGATAGGGGTCAGAAGAGGACATTTTTAAACAAATAAATTTTCATGCATGGAAACTGAAGCCCCCAAAAGTTACAAAATGGTGTTTTTTCTTCGATTTTGTCGCACAATTATTCTTTTTTTTCTGCTTCGTCGTGGATTTTTGGGTAAAATGACTAATGTCACTGCAAAGTAGAATTGGTGACGCAAAAAATAAGCCATAATATGGATTTTTAGGTGGAAAATTGAAAGGGTTATGATTTTTAAAAGGTAAGGAGGAAAAAACGAAAATGCAAAAACTGAAAAACTCTGCGTTCTTAAGGGGTTAAAAAAAGTCCACAATTCCAACATTGGGATGAGAGAAGTGAAACACGGGCCCACCAATGACAGTTCTAATTGCCATTTAGATGACACTCTCAACTTTGAGAACGGCATTTGAAAGGTTAATAACTGGGCAACGACAATTGCCACATGGCTGCTATAAGTGGTGGACCACTGCTACTGAAATCGACCAGGGGCCACAGAGTATGGAGCTAATCTGAGCTCTCTATTTGGACATCAAAATGCAAGAAGTGGTTAAATTTCATTGTGTCATTAATTATTACATATTAGCCCCAAGCGCAAAGTTCATATAGTGTGATGAATTCCAAAAGTCTTAGTTTTTTACTCTAACATAATCATTAGATATTTTTAAGAAAGAAATAGTTAAAATAAGATAAAAATGAAGGTAAAATGCAGATACATTAAAGGGATACTCCGGTGCTTACACATCTTATCCCTTATCCAAAGGATAGGAGATACGATGCCTGATCGCGGGAGTCCCGCAGCTGGGGACGTCCGTGATCATGCACGCGGCACCCCGTTAGTAATCAGTCACGGTAGCGTGTTCGCTCCGGGTCTGATTACGGTCGACCGCAGAGCTGGCGGCGTGTGACGTCACGCCTCCACCCCCGTGTGACGTCACGCTCCACCCTCAATGCAAGCCTACGGGAGGGGGCGTGATAGCACAGTAAATTATATTTCCTATAGTCCAAAGCAGCAGCACTTATATTTCCCACCCAAAATATTGTGATACAGCAGAGATTGAGAATGAAAGAGGTATATATATACTGATTGCGTATTTTCTCAAATCTGGGCTTATATAGTTAGTTAAATACTAAATAGTTGTAAATAAATTGATTTATGTGTTGGTGGTATAAGGTGAAAGAAAGAAAAGGATGTGATTATATATATATATATATATATATATATATATATATATATATATCCAGGTATATCACCTGAGTATATGTGTATGTATAAAATGTGTATAAATATTAAGTAGAAATTACAATAAGTGATTGGGTGATGTGAGTGGATAGTGTATGGGCGATAAATAAGTGATTTAGGAGACTTCAATATATTTCAATATTTATTTATAATATAGTGACTATCTACCCCTGCAGGGCCCTTGCATAGGGTAGAATAGTACAATTGATAGTAAAATAGTTTAAAATGTATAACTTTTAATTAAAAATAATTAAAAAATAATAATAAAGCTTATAAAACTTATACACACACATATATATATATATATATATATATATATATATATATATATATATATATAAATATATACAGGTGTGTATATATATGGAAACCAGCTATTGTTCGCTTTCCAGGATAAAAGGCAATAGTATTGGATAACCTTGGAGTATTATAGTTTGTATCCGGTTTGTGAAGATAGTTTAGTGTTCAATTGTCAGTATCACAATGGTTGTGGTAAAACGTGGATACCGGTATCTTAAAAAAATTGTTTTTATAGCATATATTCCTATGGACGAAGGTGGTATATTGCAATTATGTATCCATATGATGGTGCACAGCACCACTTACCAATCCTCCTAGCGGTAATCCTAGGCACACAGTCAGGCTGGCGCTGCTTGCATCCGGCTCTAGGTTGGTAGATGCCTGTCTGGAGGATAAGCCGCAAAGCAGCTACGTGGGATCCCGTGATGCCGGACTGGCACGGCTGGCGTCCGGCCGATGGAAACTGTCCGGGCTGAGCGGGTGTCCACGGAAGCGGTGGTAAAATAGAGGATCAGCAGTGGATGCTGGCAATGGATACTGGCAGTGTCCTCGTGTGCTGATGCGCACGTATTGCAGTGGGCCCCAGTCCTAGGGTCTCCAGCGGTTGCAAATCGTAAAGTGCGTTCCTGGCTTTTGATCAAGGTGTCTGTATCAGACTGCTGGTATAAGGTGGGTGGGCTAGACGCGTTTCGAGACACTATAATACTGCAAGGTTATCCAATACTATTGCCTTTTATCCTGGAAAGCGAACAATAGCTGGTTTCCATATATATATACACACCTGTATATATATATATATATATATATATATATATATATATATATATATATATATATATATATGTATATATGTGTATAAGTTTTATAAGCTTTATTATTATTTTTTTATTATTTTTAACTAAAAATTATACATTTTAAACTATTTTACTATCAATTGTACTATTCTACCCTATGCAAGAGCCCTGCAGGGGTAGATAGTCACTATATTATAAATAAATATTGAAATATATTGAATTCTCCTAAATCACTTATTTACCACCCATACACTATCCACTCACATCACCCAATCACTTATTGTAATTTCTACTTAATATTTATACACATTTTCTACATACACATATACTCAGGTGATATACCTGGATATATATATATATATATATATATATATATATATATATATATATATATATATATATATCACATCCTTTTCTTTCTTTCACCTTATACCACCAACACATAAATCAATTTATTTACAACTATTTAGTATTTAACTAACTATATAAGCCCAGATTTGAGAAAATACGCAATCAGTATATATATCCATATATACACCTCTTTTATATGTAAATAAGGTTGTATCGGTTACACAACCTTGGCGTGAGTACTCATCTGGCAGTGAATTCCATACAATCACATTTTCGGTTGCAGCTACCTCCCTACATTTTTCATTAGAGATTGAGAATGGTTTACTGTAGTTGTTAGAAGTACAAGGTTAAGCTATGGAATAGTATGCATCATATAGTCTATACAATGAAATTGATAATTTATCAACTGTCCTATTCTTGCATGAAGATAGAACCTTTGGTACTGATGCTTTTTTTTTATATAAATAACTAATAATATTGTTACATGGGTCATTATAAGTGTGTTAATTGCATGTATATGATCATTTTGCAATTCTGCTGAATAAAACCATTATGTGAAAAGAAAATGTAATTTATTTAATAAATTTCATTAAAAGGTCCAATAAGAGGCATCAAAATGCAAGCTGTTGATTGCTTATAAAATGTGTTAATATACACAGTACACTAAACTTGTATTGCCTGTTAGTAAAAACTAATACCTAAACATGTCTAATGTGAATTTAGCTATCATAAGGCCCTTGGCTACCATGAAATCCCAGTGGTGCAGGGTACTGTTGAGGTCCTAATGTTGTTAGTAAGTGTAAGGCTGGGTTCACATATATCAGTCATCCGGCACTGTTTCCTTCCGGTGTGCACCGGAGGGAAACTGATGCTAGAACTGATCCCATTCATTTGAATGGGACAGTTCACAATCATCCAGTGTCTCAATTTTGACGCCGGATGGTTGGACATGCCAGAGGGCACCATATAGGGGAATGCCGCATGGGGAACGCCGCAATGGACGCCGCATGCCATACAACTGATGACAAGTTGTCATCAGTTGTGGAATCAGTTGCGTCGAGATTTAGGTTTCGAGTTCACCTATGCTGGATGCCGGACATATGTGAACCCAGCCTTAGCTGGCTTCCTCTTTTTACATAACTATCTATACACTGTAGAGTCTGCTGCGCAAAGTATTCCTAGGAGATTAACAGTTAGGCTGGGTTCACATATGTCCAGCATCCGACATAGGTGAACTCAGCCTAGATCTCAACACAACTGATGCCGCAACTGATGACAAGATATCATCAATTGTATGGCATCCAATGTCCATTGTTTCTGCATGGTGGACAGGAGAACGCAGCAAGCTGTGTTCCCCTCTCCAGTGCCCTTCTGCGTGTCCAATCATTCGGTGTCAAAATTGAGAAACTGGATGATTGTGGTGAACTGTCCCATTGAAATGAATGCGATCAGTTCCAGTATCAGTTTCCCTAATGTGAACGCTGGAGGGAAACAGTGCCAGACGCCAGATAGATGCGAACCCAGTTTTACTGAGAATCTTGTCTGTCACTGATAATTATTTCTCAGCAAACTAAGAATTATATTTCTCCATAAAGTTTTAAGAACAAGTGGACTTTTTGGCCATGCTTTTATGCATTGATTTGAAAAAAATATTATTGGCTACTAAACTGATACTTGCATTTATAAGTAGGTGGAATACTTTTATTGTTACTACACTGAATAATACAGATTTAACTACATATTTTGAACAGAAACATGTATTTACTAATAATAATAGTAGTAATTTATATTTATTACAATAAATAAATACAAAGGTAAAATTGATCACAACATCTTGCCAAACTAAAGTGGCATTATTAACCTTTTTCATGCACTAAAGTTAGTGTACATTTTGTCAAACATCTACTGTTCATAGCTGACATACAGTGTGGAGCACGGCTAGTTAAAGGTGCTCCAAATTTACCTCCCAATATATCTGACTTATGTTGCTTTAATTAAGCAACTTTTTTATTTCATTCACACATTCTTAAGTATGTAGTTTTTTAAAGGGGTACTCCGGTGAAAAACTTTTTTTTTTCAAATCAACTGGTGCCAGAAAGTTAAACAGATTTGTAAATGACTTCTATTAAAAAATCTTAATCCTTCCTGTACTTATTTGCTGCTGAATACGACAGTGGACATTCTTTTCTTTTTGAAACACAGAACTGTCTGCTGACATCACGAGCACAGTGCTCTCTGCTGACATCTCTGTCCATTTTAGGAACTGTCCAGAACAGCATATGTTTGCTATGTGGATTTCCTTTTACCCTGGACAGTTCCTAAAAATGGGCAGAGATGTCAGCAGAGAGCACTGTGCTTGTGATGTCAGCAGACAGTTCTGTGTTTCAAAAAGAAAAGAATGTCCGCTGTAGTATTATCTGTGCAGAACAATCAGATTGATTATTTTATCCTTTAGAGCACTTGTCAAAAATTAAAGAAGTCATCTCATTGGTTGCAATGGGCTACTGGTTAACTTTACTCTCCAAATGTTTTGATAAATTTCCCTCTATATCCCTTCCCAAACATTTTAATAGGCCTCTATTTTAGGAAGACTTTGCATATTAGGTGTGAATGACCTGGTGTGTCCTTGTTCCATAGTGTTGCTCGCGAATATTCGCAATGCAAATTTTATTTGCGAATATCACATATTCCCGAATTTGTGAATATTCGCGAATATAGCTCTATATATTCGTAATTACGAATAATCTTTTTTTTTTGTTATTTTTTTTCACAGTACACATCACAGTGATCATCCCTCTCTGCTTCCAGCTTGTGTGGTGTAAAGAAGGCTCTAATACTACTGTGTGAGACTGTTATGCTAATTTTTGTATATGCTAATTTTCACATATGCGAAAATAAAACGCGAATATTGTGAATATGCGATTTTAGCGAATATATGACGAATATTCATCCGTATATTCGCGAAATATCGCAAATTCGAATATGGCCTATGCCGCTCAACACTGTTGTTCCAGGATCCTTAGCTCCCTTAGAGCCCCACTTCATTGCTTGCTAATAATGCAGTATGTCTGGATAGGGGAGTCCTGCAAGGACTCTACAAAGATGATATTACTGGCAAGGCTGGGCTCTCTAAAGCTTTTATGAATAGTCTCTCTTATCTATGCAATGCCTATAACTATTTTAGAGGTTCTCTAAGTAGATTGCATACTAGTCCCTCTTATGCATTACAAGATAATAAAATGAAGCATTGTGTAGTTTTATCAAAACACCAACATAAACTGTATAGATAGATAGATAGATAGATAGATAGATAGATAGATAGATAGCACAGGCATGGTCAAAGTTCAGTAAGTGAGGGTGAGGTAGCATTCCTCTGTGTTCTCTCCTGTCTGATAGCACTCCTCTGTGCTCTCTCCTGTCTGATAGTATTCCTCTGTGTTCTCTCCTGTCTGATAGTACTCCTCTGTGCTCTCTCCTGTCTGATAGTACTCCTCTGTGTTCTCTCCTGTCTGATAGTACTCCTCTGTGCTCTCACCTGTCTGATAGTACTCCTCTATGCTCTCTCCTGTCTGATAGTACTCCTATGTGCTCTCTCCTGTCTGATAGGACTCCTCTGTGCTCTCTCCTGTCTGATAGTACTCCTATGTGTTCTCTCCTGTCTGATAGGACTCCTCTGTGCTCTCTCCTGTCTGATAGTACTCCTCTGTGTTCTCTCCTGTCTGATAGTACTCCTCTATGCCCTCTCCTGTCTAATAGGACTCCTCTGTGCTCTCTCCTGTCTGATAGTACTCCTCTGTGCTCTCTCCTATCTGATAGTACTAATTAGTGTTGCTCGCGAATATTCGCAATTCGAATTTTATTCGCGAATATTCGCGAATATAGCGCTATATATTCGTAATTACGAATATTGTTTTTTTTTTTGTTTTTTTTTTCACAGTACACATCACAGTGATCATCCCTCTCTGCTTCCAGCTTATGTGGTGTAAGAAGGCTCTAATACTACTGTGTGAGACTGGTGTGCGGATTTTCGCATATACGAAAATTTGCATATGATAATTTTCGCATATGCAAATTTTCGCTTGTGCTAATTTTTGTATATGCAAATTTTCGCATATGTTAATTTTTGCACACGCGAATATTCGCATATGCGAAAATAAAACGAGAATATTACGAATATGCGAATATTCGCGAATATTCGTCCATACATTTGCGAATATTCGCGAATTCGAATATGGCCTATGCCGCTCAACACTAGTACTAATATGTGCTCTTTCTTGTCTCATAGTACACCTCTGTGCTCTCTCCTGTCTGATAGTATTTCTCTGTGCTATTTCCTGTCTGATAGCACTCCTCTGTGCTCTCTCCTGTCTAATAGTACTCCTCTGTGCTCTCTCCTGTCTGATAGCACTCCTCTGTGCTCTCTCTTATGTGATAGTACTAATCTGTGCTCTTTCTTGTCTGATAGTACTCCTCTGTGCTCTCTCCTATCTGATAGTACTAATCTGTGCTCTTTCTTGTCTCATAATACTCCTCTGTGCTCTTTCATGTCTCATAGTACTCCTATGTGCTCTCTCCTGTCATATCAGACAGAGCACAGAGGAGTGCCAGCCAACCCTCACTTACTGAACTTTGTCCATGCCTGTGCTTCAGCTTGGACAAAGCCATGATTTTATAAGCCATGATTTCTATAAAAAGGAAATAAAATGTTTGTATGAAGTATATTAGAAAGGTTAATATTTTACCAAGATGTACAACATATAAAAAGTCTTTGAATTTGACAGTGCCCATTTAAGAATTATGCACCATAAACCAATTCATCCCGGCGTACAGTTTTGCTAACTAGAAAATACATTTCTTAGCTTGAATTTCTTATCAGTAAAAGAAAAATATTTTGAAATGTTTGTATGAACTAAAACAAAATCAGGTTATTTTCTGGAAATACACAGTGACAGATAACTGCAATTTACAGTGCGCTGTGTTCCCCTTTTCACCTTCACCAAATGCGCTGTTGACTTTAACTGCTTTTGTGTGTTTCATTGTTAATCAATGATGCTCCACATCACAGCTTAGCTACTTAGACATTGAAAGAACATAAAACTTAACTAATTGCCTATTTAATGGAAATTATGTCAATGCATTAAAGAAAACCCTGCTCAAAGATTAAAACACTGGTCATTTGAACACTGGTCTGAGAACCTTTACTGGTACAATAAGGAAAATGTTGCTTCTACCTTTAATTTTACTATTAAATGAATAGTTTTAAAGTAGCTATTTTTATTTG
The DNA here is from genome assembly GCF_029499605.1 of Hyla sarda. Taxonomy (NCBI): domain Eukaryota; kingdom Metazoa; phylum Chordata; class Amphibia; order Anura; family Hylidae; genus Hyla; species Hyla sarda. Next base: position 195,425,564 of record NC_079193.1, on the reverse strand, counting down.
TCTTTTTATTTATTTATTTGTGTATTTATTTATCTATGTATTTATCTAATTTGAGGGAGAATATAAAGATGATTATTAGTGTACAGTATATTGCATTCCTATATCTATAATACCACAATGTGGGAGGGCAAGTGGGCTTTTTTAGTGGTTTTGGATGCTTTTGGTGGTTTCCCAGGGTCCATGGCTCCTGGGGGCCCATAGATTCTCAAAACACCAATATTCTCCTGCAGACCCCACTACGCATGCAACATTGCCTCCTGACTCCATTACTCTCCCTTGTAAGCTGCAAGACGGCTTTAGTCATGTAGCCAACAAAGGGTCTGAAATTGTTGATAAACATTGGGTCAGAGTCCAGGCAATGGCTCCAGCAAGAAGGAGTAGAGCTGCATCATGGGAGCTGGGAGAGATAAGATTAATAATTCTTATTGGTCAAAAAGGGCACTATTAGGAATGAGGAAACTATGAAGTTGGGGCACTATTAAGAAGGGACTATCTATGATGTGAGGGAACTACTGGGGGAAAACTAATGTGTAAAGCACTATTGTAGAACTAACTACTGTGTGCAGGACTAGTTGGGGGGCTAATTACCGTGTATTGAAACCATTGGAAGTGTAGCTACTGTGTGGGGGCACTATTGAGAAGATATCTACTGTGCAAGCAATACGATGTTGCCAATTTATTATGGCTGGTAGCCTGTAAGCAAAGACATATTACACATATTCTGTACAATCCACTCTTCTCCCATATTGAATAACTGCAGGTGCAGCATGACCTGACAGCTGCATACCTTCTAAACCTGCTGGGATTTGTAGTTTTCCACTATGTTATGAGCTCAGTAATAAACATTTGTGCTTATTTTTCTTTATTCTTCAGTTGTCTTACTTTAGGTTGACATTTCGGGGGACTTGGAACAAATTACCAGTTTTCCACAGAGTTATTAACTCAACATACAACGGTTTAACTCCTTGACGACCAAGGTCATAAATGTACGTCCTGGTGCAGAGGTACTTCTCGCACCAGGATGTACATTTAAGTCCTGTACATGACCGCGAGCATCGGAGCGGTGCTGGTGTCATGCACTGCAGGTCCCAGCTGCTATCAGCAACCGGGGACCTACCTGTAATGGCGAACATCAGCGATCACGATGATGTCCGCCCTTTACCTCTCAGATGCCGTGATCAATACAGATCATGGCATCTGCGGCAATGCACATGTTTAGATGGATGATCGGATCGCCTGTGGCGCTGCCGCGTACATCCGTTCATCTAAAATGTCAGCCAGAGGTCTGCCGTGAATTGTACAGTGTGGAAACAAAACCATCCAAAATTTGCTAAATTGTGGTTTTCATTTAAATTTCCTTACTAAATATATATATATATATATATATATATATATATATATATATATATATATATATATATATATATTTATATATATATATATATATATATATATATATATATATATATATATATATATATATATTTTGGGTTCGCTGTACATTTTATGGTAAAATGAGAGGTGTCATTACAAAGTACAATTGGTCATGCAAAAAATAAGCCCTTATATGGCTCTGTGGATGGAAATATAGAAGTGTTATGGATTTTAGAAAGCGAGAAGGAAAAATAGATAATGCAAAAATACAATTGGCCTGGTCCTTAAGGTCAAAATGGGCTTGGTCCTTAACCCCTTAAGGACCCATGACGTACGCGTACTTCATGAGTCCCGTAGCTGCGATATAACGCGGGGTCACACGGCGACCCCGCATCATATCGCGGCGGGCCCGGCATCATAGTGAAGCACTCAAAGCTGAGCCGCGTGGCTAAAAATGAAAGTGAAAGTGCCCGGCTAGCTCAGGGAGCTGTTCGGGATCGCCGCGGCATAATCGCGGCATCCCGAACAGCTGTAGCACAGGAGGAGGTCTTCTTACCTTCTCCTGCGCTGTCCGATCGCCGATTGAATGCTTCAAGCCTGAGATCCAGGCTTCAGCAATCAATCGCCGAAAACAGTGATCCATTGATCTCCTATGGAGATGCATCAATCAGTGTTAAAGATCAGTTAATGCAATGTTATAGCCCCCTATAGCCCACCATAAAAAAAGTGTAAAAAAAATCATTAACCCTTTGAATTGTTCCTTCCCCTCATAAAAGTTTGAATCACCCGGCATTTTTCCAAGAATAAAAAAAAAAAAAACAGTGTAAATAAAAATAAACATATGTGGTATCGCCGCGTGCAGAAATTTCCGAATTATAAAAATATACCGCTTTTTAAACCGCACGTTCAATGGCATACGCGCAAAAAAATTCCAAAGTCCAAAATAGTTCATTTTTGATTACTTTTTATACCACAAAAAAGTGAATGAAAAGTGCAACTTTTTGGAGTTCTAACACCACCTTTATTAGTCAGTATAGACTTAATATTAGGAGCTCTGAAGATAGCGCCTTTGGGAAGTCTGTTCTGAAATCCGTACAGCTGGAAGATCCTCCCTCATAGGTTATCTTTTTGCTAAAGCCCCACTCATGCTGCTGGTTTTATGAAATATTCTATTTGCAATAAATGCAAATATCGTCACGATTCTATCACGCAAATCGCTACATTAACCCCTTAAGGATGCCGCCCATTTTGACCTTAAGGACGCAACAGTTTTTTTTGCTAATCTGACCATTGTCACTTTAAGCATTAATAACTCTGGGATGCTTAAATTTATGAATTTGATTCTGAGATAGTTTTTCTGTGACATATTTTACTTTATGTTAGTGGTAAATCTTTGTCGATACTTGCATCATTTCTTGGTGAAAAAATCTAAAATTTCATGAAAAATGTGAAAATTTAGCATTTTTCTGACTTTGAAGCTCTCTGCTTGTAAGGAAAGTGGACATTCCAAATGTCTGTGTTTGAATCATAAAGTTCAAATGTTTTTACTTTTTGAAGACATTATAGGGCTTTTTAGTTTAGCAGCAATTTTTCAATTTTTCATGAAAATTTCAAAATCTGAATTTTTCAAGGATCAGTTCAGTGAACTGAATAGTTTAATTTGAGGGTCTTTATGTTAGAAATACCCTATAATGGACCCCATTATGAAAACTGCACCCCTTAAAGTATTCAAAATGACATTCAGAAAGTTTGTTAACCCTCTAGGTGTTTCACAGGAATAGCAGCAAAGTGGAGGAGAAAATTCAAAATCTTTATTTTTTTACACTAATGTGTTCTTGTAAACCCATTTTTTTTTTTCATTTTACAAGGGGTAATAGGTAAAAATGTCTACCTAAATTTGTAACCCTATTTCTATCAAGTAAGGAAATACCTCATATGGGGATGTAAAGGGTTCTGCGGGCACAGTAGAGGGCTCAGAAGGGAAGAAGCGACAATGGGATTTTGGAGAGTGAATTTTGCTGAAATGGTTTTTGGGGGGCATAACTCATTTAGGAAGCTCCCATGGGGCCAGAGGACCAAAAAAAAATCGCCATGGCACACTATTTGGGAAACTGCACTCCTCAAGGAACGTAACAAGGTGTACAGTGAGCCGTAACACCCCACAGGTGTTGACGAATTTTCACTATAGTTGGACATGAAAATGAAAAATGCTATTTTATTCACTAAAATGCTGGTGCAACCTCAAATTTTTTATTTTCACAAGGGGTAATAGGTAACAATGTCCCCCAAAATTTGTAACCCCATTTCTCTCAAGTAAGGCAATACCTCATATGAGGATGTAAAGTGCTCTGTAGGTGTACTAGAGGGCTCAGAAGGGAAGGAGCAACAATGGGATTTTGGAGAGCGAATTTTGCTGAAATGGTTGTTTAGGGGCATGTCTCATTTAGGAAGCCCCCATGGTGCCATGACAGCAAAAAAAAAAAAACAACACATGGCACACTATTTTGGAAACTACACCCCTCAAGGAACGTAACAAGGGGTATAGTAATCCTTAACACCCCACAGGTGATTGACGAATTTTCGCTAAATTTGGACGTGAGAATTAAACATTAAATTTTTTTCACTAAAATGCTGGTGTTATCCCAAATTTTTCATTTTTACAAGGGGTAATAGGAGAAAAAGCCCCACAAAATTTTTTCTGAGTATGGAAATACCCCATATGGGGATGTAAAGCGCTCTGCGGGCAAACTACAATGCTCAGAAGAGAAGAAGCGCCATTCAGCTTTTGGAAAGAGAATTTGGTTGGAACAAAAGTCAGGGGCCTTGTGCGTTTACAAAGCCCACGTGCTACCAGAACAGTGGACCCCCCCCCAATGTGACCCTATTTTGGAAACTACACCCCTCACAGAATTTAATAAGGAGTGCAGTTAGCATTTACACCCCACTGGCATACTTGACAGATTTTTTGAACAGTGGGCTGTGCAAATGAAAAATTTTATTTTTCATTTTCATGGACCACTGTTCCAAAAATCTGTCAGACACCTGTGGGGTGTAAATGCTCACTGTACCCATTATCACATTCCATGAGGGGTGTAGTTTCCAAAAGGGGGTCACATGTGGAGGGGGGTCCACTGTTCTGATACTATGGGGGCTTTGTAAACACACATGGCATACAATTCCAGCCAAATTCTCTCTCAAAAAGCCCAATGGCGCTCCTTCTCTTGTGAGCCCTGTAGTGCGCCCACAGAGCACTTTACATCCACATATGGGGTATTTCCATACTCAGAAAAAATGGTGTTACAAATTTTGGGGGGGCTTTTTCTCCTATTACACCTGTGGGGTGTTAAGGCTCACTATATCCCTTGTTACGTTCCGTGAGGGGTGAAGTTTCCAAAATGGGGTCATATGTGGGTGATTTTTTTTGCTTTTATGTCAGAATCGCTGTAACTATCAGCCACCCCTCTGCAAATCACCAATTTAGACCTCAAATATACATAGTGTGCTCTCACTTCTGAGTCCTGTTGTGCTCCCGCAGAGCACTTTACACCCACATATGGGCTATTTATCACATATTTCAGGAGAAATTACTTAACAAATTTTGGGGGTCTTTTTTTCCTTTTACCTCTTGTAAAAATGAAAAGTATGGAGCAACACCAGCATGTTTGTGTAAAAATTGATATTTTTTTACACTAACATGCTGATGGGAACGCCGAAAATGTGTATCAAACAGTGCACACAAAAACATGAAATCATTATAAATCCATATGCTTTATTAGATACAAAAAGTTAAAAATATACATAGAAAGGTGCAGAATACATAAAAAGGGCACTGAATCACCATGGAAGGGTAGGTATAAGTCATAAAGCAGAAAAATAATATAAATAAAAGGCAATGCGGGTAGTAAATGCAAGGAAACCTCAGTATAAGACTATGACAAATATGAGTCGATGGAGAAAAAGACAGGGCCCAATGCCTAATCAAGAATGCCAGACCATACCTACCAACCCCAACGATCGTTTCGCTTCTAAAGTGCTTCCTCAGGGGGTGTGACTATCCTATGAAACAGCCTACCTTATATCTGGCCAAACAACCACTCACATGCATCCATCCAGATTGGCACGCTGACCAGCCAATGACAATACCTCAGATTAACAATCAGATGACGCCCACAGAATGGTAATGGCGCCAGAATGAAAATGGGCTGGCCAGGAAGACCAACTAACCAATTTCCGGGACGCTAACTGCGTATTTCCGGACAGTAGGTATCACATGATCGGTTCCGATCATGTGATATAAAGCGGCATAGTTGGCGCGTGCGCGCCGCCGGAAAGAGGACATTGAGGTGTGGGTCACGTGTGGGCCAAACACGTGACCCAGACCGGATTCGGCAGAGCGCAGGCGCAACAATGGTCACAGCGCATAGTAAGACGCGCATTATAGAGACCGGAACGAGTCAAATGATGATGCGGTCACATGGAATGAGCGGCGCGCGTCATGGAACGCACACTCCGATCACGTGATACCATGGTCACATGATCGGAGGGACAAGGGCGCAAGCGCAATAGTGAAGGTGACATGAAAGGTAAAGTGAAAAAAGAGTGAATCAGTGTGAAGTGCTAGAGAGTGTGAGATGAGTGAATGAAGAGAAAAAATAAGTGAACAAACAGTGAACAAAGAAGAGTGATAGACACAAGTGCACAAATGTGTATGTAAAATGTGTTATGAAAATATTATATATATATGTGAAAAAATAATAAAATATATATGTGGAAAATGCGATAAAATGTAATTGAATGGTGAGGTGCTGCAAATAAGTGTGTAAATGGTCTATAATGTATAAATAAACAATGATGGTGTAACCCATGCCTAATACAAAAAATAGTGTAATGTGAATGAGTGAGTGAATGTGTATGTTAAACAATTGAAACATAGAATGACATAAAAATATATGAAAAGTAAAAAAATAAAAAGGTCTGGCAAATCTTGTAGATATAAACATGAAGTATTAAATATTAAAATGGCATGGGCCTAATACCAATAATTAATAACATACATAACATTGATAATGACATGTTGATAATGGACGGATGGTAACTTGTTAGCACTGGATGGCAGGATGGATGGAGGCTTAGAGATACAGGAACAAAGGCTGTAAAAAATTTTTAAAAGAGAGAAAAGGAGAAAAAAGAAAAAGGGAAGAAGATTAAAATCAAATCTAAAACCGATAAAAACAAAGTGTGAAAGCCGTAACTAGGACAGTCACGTTTTAGGGGACCAAGTCAGCTCGCTATATAATGAGTATCCGAAATATATGTAATGCCGGAGGGATTAGTGTGACAGAAAATGTCTTACAAAAAAGGAGCAAAACTCAAAGAGTCATTGAGACCAAGGGGCTGGACAGTTTTAAGTTTAAAAATCCAATGAGCCTCTCTTTGTGCCAATAATTTTTTCCAATTCCCACCTCTCAGCCCTGGGAAAACACGGTCAATACCTCGAAATTGGAGACCGGATGGATCACTTTGATGATGGAGCTTGAAGTGTTGTGGTATAGTTGTTAAGGTTGTGATATCTTCCTCATCTTTGGCCGATAAGATACCCAGGACGTGCTCGCGGATCCTCCTTTTGAATTCTCTTGAGGTGAGCCCTATATAGATCAAACCACAAGGACAGGTAGCATGATATATGACTCCAACAGTATTACAAGAAATGGTATGTGTAATTTTGTATTGTTTCAATCTTTTTGAGTCCCAAAATTGTGTATCAGGAACAACATTACAACATGCCACACAGGATCCACATGATTTACAGCCCCATTTCGGACCTTTGGAGCCAAATAACCGTTGAGGTACATTGCCCACATGATGACTATGTACCAAGACATCTCGTAGGTTGGTTGCTCTTTTGTAAGTGATAGACGGATGGGGGTTCAGATATAATTTTAAGATCGGATCCACCGTCAATATGTCCCAATGTTTGGACAAAATTTGCTGAACCTGCCTTGATTGTGAGTTATATGTTGTTATAAACCTCACCTGGTTATCATTATCCCTTGGGGGTCTTTGTTGTAGTAGAGAATCACGATTTGAATATTTGGCTCGTTTATATGCCTTCTTAATACATGCTTCGTCATATCCACGATCACGAAATCGTTGGCTTAGGTCCCTGGCTTGTACCTCAAAAGACTCCATGGAAGAGCATATTCGACGAGCCCGTAGAAATTGCCCAACTGGAATGCTTTGGATCAACTTGGTAGGATGTGCAGAGTCCGCATGCAGAAGTGCGTTAGTAGAAGTAGGTTTCCTGTATAAATTGGAATGTAAGAGACCAAATATTCAAATCGTGATTCTCTACTACAACAAAGACCCCCAAGGGATAATGATAACCAGGTGAGGTTTATAACAACATATAACTCACAATCAAGGCAGGTTCAGCAAATTTTGTCCAAACATTGGGACATATTGACGGTGGATCCGATCTTAAAATTATATCTGAACCCCCATCCGTCTATCACTTACAAAAGAGCAACCAACCTACGAGATGTCTTGGTACATAGTCATCATGTGGGCAATGTACCTCAACGGTTATTTGGCTCCAAAGGTCCGAAATGGGGCTGTAAATCATGTGGATCCTGTGTGGCATGTTGTAATGTTGTTCCTGATACACAATTTTGGGACTCAAAAAGATTGAAACAATACAAAATTACACATACCATTTCTTGTAATACTGTTGGAGTCATATATCATGCTACCTGTCCTTGTGGTTTGATCTATATAGGGCTCACCTCAAGAGAATTCAAAAGGAGGATCCGCGAGCACGTCCTGGGTATCTTATCGGCCAAAGATGAGGAAGATATCACAACCTTAACAACTATACCACAACACTTCAAGCTCCATCATCAAAGTGATCCATCCGGTCTCCAATTTCGAGGTATTGACCGTGTTTTCCCAGGGCTGAGAGGTGGGAATTGGAAAAAATTATTGGCACAAAGAGAGGCTCATTGGATTTTTAAACTTAAAACTGTCCAGCCCCTTGGTCTCAATGACTCTTTGAGTTTTGCTCCTTTTTTGTAAGACATTTTCTGTCACACTAATCCCTCCGGCATTACATATATTTCGGATACTCATTATATAGCGAGCTGACTTGGTCCCCTAAAACGTGACTGTCCTAGTTACGGCTTTCACACTTTGTTTTTATCGGTTTTAGATTTGATTTTAATCTTCTTCCCTTTTTCTTTTTTCTCCTTTTCTCTCTTTTAAAATTTTTTTACAGCCTTTGTTCCTGTATCTCTAAGCCTCCATCCATCCTGCCATCCAGTGCTAACAAGTTACCATCCGTCCATTATCAACATGTCATTATCAATGTTATGTATGTTATTAATTATTGGTATTAGGCCCATGCCATTTTAATATTTAATACTTCATGTTTATATCTACAAGATTTGCCAGACCTTTTTATTTTTTTACTTTTCATATATTTTTATGTCATTCTATGTTTCAATTGTTTAACATACACATTCACTCACTCATTCACATTACACTATTTTTTGTATTAGGCATGGGTTACACCATCATTGTTTATTTATACATTATAGACCATTTACACACTTATTTGCAGCACCTCACCATTCAATTACATTTTATCGCATTTTCCACATATATATTTTATTATTTTTTCACATATATATATAATATTTTCATAACACATTTTACATACACATTTGTGCACTTGTGTCTATCACTCTTCTTTGTTCACTGTTTGTTCACTTATTTTTTCTCTTCATTCACTCATCTCACACTCTCTAGCACTTCACACTGATTCACTCTTTTTTCACTTTACCTTTCATGTCACCTTCACTATTGCGCTTGCGCCCTTGTCCCTCCGATCATGTGACCATGGTATCACGTGATCGGAGTGTGCGTTCCATGACGCGCGCCGCTCATTCCATGTGACCGCATCATCATTTGACTCGTTCCGGTCTCTATAATGCGCGTCTTACTATGCGCTGTGACCATTGTTGCGCCTGCGCTCTGCCGAATCCGGTCTGGGTCACGTGTTTGGCCCACACGTGACCCACACCTCAATGTCCTCTTTCCGGCGGCGCGCACGCGCCAACTATGCCGCTTTATATCACATGATCGGAACCGATCATGTGATACCTACTGTCCGGAAATACGCAGTTAGCGTCCCGGAAATTGGTTAGTTGGTCTTCCTGGCCAGCCCATTTTCATTCTGGCGCCATTACCATTCTGTGGGCGTCATCTGATTGTTAATCTGAGGTATTGTCATTGGCTGGTCAGCGTGCCAATCTGGATGGATGCATGTGAGTGGTTGTTTGGCCAGATATAAGGTAGGCTGTTTCATAGGATAGTCACACCCCCTGAGGAAGCACTTTAGAAGCGAAACGATCGTTGGGGTTGGTAGGTATGGTCTGGCATTCTTGATTAGGCATTGGGCCCTGTCTTTTTCTCCATCGACTCATATTTGTCATAGTCTTATACTGAGGTTTCCTTGCATTTACTACCCGCATTGCCTTTTATTTATATTATTTTTCTGCTTTATGACTTATACCTACCCTTCCATGGTGATTCAGTGCCCTTTTTATGTATTCTGCACCTTTCTATGTATATTTTTAACTTTTTGTATCTAATAAAGCATATGGATTTATAATGATTTCATGTTTTTGTGTGCACTGTTTGATACACATTTTCGGCGTTCCCATTTAGTTGGTGCACTCCCACTTGCTTGTTACAGTAGGTTGGTTTTTCTCTTTTTTGGTGTTAACTAACATGCTGATGTAGACCCCAACTTTAGCATTTCATACGGGGTAAAAGGAGAAAATGCCCCACAAAATTTGTTAAGCAATTTCTCCTGAGTACGGAAAAACCCCATATGTGGCCCTTAACTGTTGCCTTGAAATACGACAGGGCTCTGAAGTGAGAGAGCGCCATGTGCATTTGAGGCCTTAAAGGATATGTCCGGTGCTCACTTTTCTTATTTTATCCGTTCTGGGCAGAAAAATAAAAGAAAACAAATTTTCTCTTACCTGCCTAGGCTCCCCCGATGCTTCAGTACAGGTGTTCGGTCCCCGGGCTGTATTCTTCTTACTTCCTGTTAGCCCGGCACATCACACGGAGCTTCAACCTATCACCAGCCGCAGCGATGTCCCGCCTCGGCCAGTGATAGGCTGAAGCTCCGTGTGACGTGCCGGGCTAACAGGAAGTAAGAAGAATACAGCCTGGGCACCGAACGCCTGTACCGGAGCACCGGGGGAGCATAGGCAGGCAAGAGAAAGCTTATTTTCTTTTTTTTTTGCAGCCCGGAACGGATACAATAAGAAAAGTGAGCACCGGACATCTCCTTTAATTAGGGATTTGCATAGGGACGGACACGGCAGTGTTCCCCAAACAGGGTTCCTCCAGCTGTTGCAAAACTCCCAGCATGCCTGAACAGTCAATGGCTGTCTGGCAATTCTGGGAGTTATTTTGCAACAGCTGGAGGCTCCATTTTGGAAACACTGCCGTATGGGACGTTTTTAATTTGTGTTGGGGGAACAGTGTATGGGGGTGCATATGTAGTATTTTACAATTTATTTTGTGCTAGTGTAGTGTAGCGTTTTTAGGGTACATTCACACTGGCGGGGGTTCACAGCTGTTGCAAAACTACAACTCCCAGCATGCACTGACAGACCATACATGCTGGGAGATGTAGTTATGCAACCGCTGGAGGCACACTGGTTGGGAAACACTAAGTTAGGTAACAGAGTACCGCAGTGTTTCCACACAGTGTACCTCAAACTGTTGCAAAACTACAACTCCCAGCATGCATAGTCTGTCAATGCATGCTGGTAGTTGTAGTTTTTGCAACAGCTGGAGGCACACAGGTTGGGAAACACTGAGTTAGGAAATAGTGTTTCCCAACCAGTGTGCCTCCAGTTGTTGCAAAACTGAAGGGCATGCTGGGAGTTGTAGTTTTGCAACATCTGGCCCTTCAGATGTTGCAGAACTACAACCCTCAGCATGCCTGGACAGTATTGGCATTCTGGGATTGTAGTCTTGCAACATCTGGAAGTGCACAGTTTGGAGACCACTATACAGTGGTCTCCAAACTGTAGCCCTCCAGATGTTGCAAAACTACAACTCCCAGCATGCCCAGACAGCCTTTGGCTATTTGGGCATGCTGGTAGTTGTAGATGTGAAACTACAATGCAGCAGTGAAGATTACTTACCAGAATTTCCCTGCTGCATTCTGCTGCCGTCGGTCCTCCCCTCCACCGGTCCCCCGCTGTCTGCCGCCAGTCCCCCGCTGTCTGCCGCTGTCCCCTGCCGGTAACCGCCGCCACCATCTTTGCCCCGCTCTGCCCAGACTTCCAGAGCGGGCAGAGCGGGGATCTCAACTTTGACCCTCCCACCCACCCCTGCCCTGCGATTCACCAATCGGCCTGATCGGTCAATCGCAGGGAATAGGAGGAGGTGGCACCCCTGCCACCTCGCTCCTATCCTTTAGGATGATCGGAGCTTTCTCTGATCATCCCTATTTTCCGGGCTATCGGGTCACCAAAGACCCCATCAGCTCAGAAAAGCAGTGGTTTGCTAGTCAGAATTGATCGATCAACAACAACGGGGGGGTCGCGAAGTGACACTTAGTAGCGCCGTACATTTACGACGCTCGTCGTTAAGGGATTAAACTCCATTTACTCCAGTCCAGGCTCCAGGGCATCTAAAATGGTGGATCAACATGTCAGTACAAGGAATGTTGGGAAGGCAGGAAGGCAAGGCGGGAAGGGAAGTAGGCGGGATGACCATGAATCTGACCCTGAAAAGCTTGTTGCAGCAGTGTTTCACCTTAGTCACCTCAGCTTTCTGTTGGACACAGAGCACATTGTTTTTGAACAAAAATGAATTCTTACTGCAGAGATTAATCCCTCAGTCACTGTGAACAGCATTGTATTAAAGGGAGGGGCAGAGAGCTGTGTGTTGCCTCAGCTGCAGAAACATTTTCACAGGAGGGAGAAATAATTTTTTGGGAAAATCTGTCTTTGTTCCACAACAACTGGTCTGCTGATTATACTAGTCTGTAGTCAGCAGTCTTTTTGCAATTTTGGGTTTAGTACACAGTGATTGTCTGCTCCAGCATTGTTGTGTACAGCTGGTGCTGTGGGCAATTTTATTTTTTTATTTTTTTAGTGTACTATAGCACATTTTTCTGCCCTCATAAGTGCACACCACATACATACATCTAAGTAGTGTACTATTTTGTACTTGTTTATCTGTCAAGGGCCTACATACTGTGAAAGGACAAAAATATATTTATTAAGCGTACTGTAGCACATTTTTCTGCCCTAATAAGTGCATACCACATACCTACATCTAAGTAGTGTAAAATTTTAAACCTATTAATCTGTCAAGGGCCTAGATACTGTGAAAGTCCAGGCAAAAGTACACACCTGCTGCTGTTCTAGACAAATACTGTTTTAAGCGTAGTGAAGCATATTGTACTCCCCTCATATATACGCACTAAGTATGTCAGGCAGAGATGTGCCAGGATGAGCACAGAGGAGTGGCAGAGGCCTAAATTCATCAGGAAGGGGTCACGGCAGACTAGGGGTGAGTGGCAACAGGAGTTGCAGCGAGAGGCCTGAGCTCCTGGTATCAGCTAGCGGTCGTGTCTCGACCAGCAACCCATCTACCGTCATCCACTTCATCACAAGTGACATCTGACACCCCAAGTCAACAGTCGGGGGGATCCTCAGACACAAACCTCAGTTGGCATGACCCGGGAGCAGTCCCTGTCCTCCCATTGCCTCTGTCCTATGCTGTTCCCTCCCCCACAGAAGTATCTTATGCTGTGAGTTCAGCTCCACTATTCACTGAGGACAATCTAATAGAGGACAGTCATCAGGTACTGCCAAGCCAAGAAGTGGAGGACACATCTGCTGCTTACCCCGCTGGGTGGGCAAGTAGTGATGAGGAGAGTGACGTGGGAGGTGGTGTTGCCAGGGTTCAGGGTCCTGAAGCAGACACTGTTGAGGAACCTGAGGAGGACATCAGTGACGTGTAGACACTTGTTGATGATGATGATGATGAAGCTGATCGCAAATGGGAGCCGGGGGCAGAAGGGGCTTCATCATCATCAGGAAAAGAGAATTAAAGGTTAGCCATGAGGCAGCAGTTGAACCAGCAAGGTGGTAGCATGGTTGTCAGTCAGCATGGTGGCAGAAGTGTAAATTCTGGAGCAAAACGTGCCCTGGGAAGAACACCTGCCGCCTGGAGGTAGTGAAACAGGGGTTCCTGGAGACAGCGGCAGTAGCAGTCAATTAGTGTGGACTGTTGGTGGGAAAATCAGCTACTCGGCGGTGTGGCAGCTTTTCATCAAACATCCGGAGGAGGTTCACATAGCCACATGCTTATATGTCAGCAGAAGGTGAAGTGAGGCCAGGGTCCCAATGTTGGCACCGCGGCCCTGTGTCTACATATGCTTCACCACCATGAAGTGGCCTGGGAGAACCGTTGCTCCAATGTGGTCCAGTCTGCTGCATCCCCCAGTGGCACACCACTCCATCTTTCAGCCAGCCAAGGCTCCACTACCTCAGCCGAAGGGAGCTGTGTGTCATACCCTCCTTCTGTCGCTCCAGATGCTCCTGCTCCTCCAACTTTTAGTCATCCATTCCACCAACAATCCATCGGCGAAGCCATGTCCAAGAGACAACAGTATGTGCCCACTCATCCAATGGCGCAGAAGCTGAATGTGCTCCTGTCCAAGATGCTGGTGCTGCAGTCCCTCCCTTTTCAAGTGGTGGACTTTGCACCTTTCAGAGAACTGATGGCTTGTGCCGAGCCAAGGTGGAGAGTGCCAAGCCGTCATTTCTTTGTGAAGAAGGCAGTACTGGCCTGGCACAATTTTGCTGAAGAGAAGGGGGGCCTCTCCATGAGCCTGTCGATGTGTTCCAAAGTGCAAGGCACCACCGACATCTGGAGCTGTAACTATAATGAGGGACAATACATGTCCTTTACGGTTCACTGGGTGAATGTGGTTCCTGCACAGCCACAACACCAACTTGGACAGGTCACGCCGCTTCCTCCTCCATGCTCTCAGGCCGTTGGTCCTGTGACAGTGTAAGACTCTGCCTCCTCATCCTCCACGTGTCCTCAGCCTCCACTGCTCAGAAAAGTCTCAGTAGCCCTTCAGCATATCATGTGTGCAGGGCACGGCGGTGTCACACTATTCTTCACATGGTTTGACTTGGCAGAGTCACACAGGGGAGGAGCTGCTAAAAGTCAATCGTAAAGAAATTGGAGCATGGCTTACTCCACGAAAACTGGAAATGGGAACCATGGTGATTAACAACGGGAAGAACATCTTGCATGCGCTGCGACTGGTGGGAAGGCAGAGCCATGCACTCTGCATGGCACACGTGTTCAATCTGGTTGTGAAGCAGTTCCTGAAGTGTTCCCCCCATTTGCAAGACATTGTAACAATGGGAAGGAAACTTTGCATGCACTTCAGCCACTTGTACACCGCAAAGCACACCCTCCTTGAGCTGCAGCATCAGAACGGTATCCCCCAACATAGTCTGATTTGTGACATTGCCACACATTGGAATTCCACGCTCCATATGTTGGACCAACTGTACAAACAGAGAAAAGCCATCACCTATATCTTGATGATCCAAGCAGATAGGGGTACTCCCCGGTGTAACTTCAACGTGAACCAGTGGCAGCTCTGTTTGCTCAGGCCCTTTGAGGAAGCCACATTATTAGTCAGTCGCCAGGATTACCGGATGAACAATGTCATTCCACTGCTTTATTTCTCAAAACAAGTGTTGGAAACGATGGCTAGTCAGGGCACTGGAGAAGTGGTGCCTACATTTCACGGCCACATGAGCCCTGTGGGGGCTGTACTGGAGGAGGGGCAGGGCCACAGTGGAGCAAAGTTTAGGTTTCGCCAAATGGGCAGTTTTTCTAGTAATCTGACAGGAGAGGAGGAGCAGGAGCAGCCAGAGGAGCTAGAGGGTTATGAGGTAGGCGAGCCAGAGGACCCAGACACACCATGGCCGTATACAGTGGAGATGGAGGCAGGGAGTACCTCCGAGTCACTTGCACACATGGCATGATGCATGCTCATTTGCTTGCGTAGTGACAGCCGAATTGTCACCATTCAGCAGAGGTATGACCTCTAGATCTCCACCTTATTGGACCCTCGTTGCCGCCACAAAATAGGGGCCTTTTTTACACACACTGAGAGGGAGGACAAAGTGACCTACTACAGATGCATCCTATGTAGTCAGTTGGCCGATGCCTTTCGGCGCCATCATCCATCCTCTCACCAGTGGCGGATCCAGGGGGGGGGCAACGGGGCAATTGCCAGCCCGAGATTGCTGCCCCCCCGCTCCCTAGCATGGTGGAGCCGAAGCTGTAAGCTCCGGCTCCACCATTCACTAAACTTACACACACTCTGTGAGTACACAGCGTGTGTGCTGCGGGGATGAGATCCACTAAAGGCCAGCGCGATGACGTCACATCATCGCGCCGGCGCCTGGAGGACCCGTCCCCGCGGCCTGCATAGTGTAAGTAAGGTTATGCTCAGAGCCCAGGGGATTAGGGAAATGGGAATATTTAATGAGGGTCTGCAGGGCAAAGCACAGGGGGCATTATATGTGAAGAGCACATGACAGGGGGGCCCTCTGTCCTGTGCCCTTCACATATAATGCCCCCTGTGCTGTGCCCCTCACATAATGCCCCCTGTGCTGTGCCACACATATAAATTATATGTGTGGGGCACAGCAAAGGGGGGCATTGTGTGATATAATGCCCCCCTGTCCTGTGCCCCTCACATATAATGTCCCCTGTGCTGTGCCCCTCACATAATGCCCCCTGTGCTGTGCCACACATATAAATTATATGTGTGGGGCACAGCACAGGGGGCATTATATGTGTGGGGCACAGCACAGGGGGGCATTATATGATATAATGCCCCCTGTTCTGTGCCCCACACTTATAATGCCCCCTGTCCTGTGCCCTTCACATATAATGTCCCCTGTGCTGTGCCCCTCACATAATGCCCCCTGTGCTGTGCCCCTCACATATAATGCCCCCTGTGCTGTGCCCCTCACATATAAATTATATGTATGGGGCACAGCACAGGGGGCATTATATGTGTGGGGCACTGCACAGGGGGGCATTATATGATATAATGCCCCCTGTTCTGTGCCCCACACTTATAATGCCCCCTGTGCTGTGCCCCTCACATATATTGCCCCCTGTGTTGTTCCCCTCACATATATTGCCCCCTGTGCTATGTCCCACACATATAATGCC
Source organism: Hyla sarda (assembly GCF_029499605.1). NCBI lineage: Eukaryota > Metazoa > Chordata > Amphibia > Anura > Hylidae > Hyla > Hyla sarda. The sequence goes on along the minus strand of NC_079193.1, from coordinate 195,408,875 downwards.
CCCTGTGCTGTGCCCCTCACATAAAATTCCCCATCATGCGCCCCTGATATATAATGCCCCCATCATGCGCCCCTCACATATAATGCGCTCTGTGCTGTGCCCCTCACATATCATGCTCCTGTCATGTGCCCCTCACATATAATGCCCCCATTCTTTGCCCCTCACATATAATGCCCCCATCATACGCCCCTCATATATAATGCCCCCTGTGCTGTGCCCTTCACATATAATGCCCCCATCATGCACCCCTCACATATAATGCCCCCTGTGCTGGGCCCCTCACATATAATGTTCCTGTCATGTGCTCCAAACATATAATGCCCCCTGTGCTGTGCCCCTCACATATAATGCCCCCTGAGGGGACTGGACATGGGGCTTTATATGTGAAGGGCACAGCACAGGGGGCATTATATGTGAGGGGCGCATGATGGGGGCATTATATGTGAGGGGCACATCACAGGGGGCATTATATGTGCGGGACGCATGATGGGGCATTATATGTGCGGGACGCATGATGGGGGCTTTATATATGAGGGGCGCATGATGGAGGCATTATATGTGAGGGGCACAGCACAGGGGGAATTAAATGTGTGGGGCACATGACAGGAGCATTATATGTGAAGGGCACAGCACAGAGGGCATTATTATGTGGGGGGAACAGGACGGGTCATAATTATTATATGTAGGGGCACAAGATGGGGCATTATTACTATATGTGAAGGCACAGAGTGGTTTGCCTTTCAAAAGTATAGTGTATATTATGAGGAATATCTGGGGTGGTACGTTTTTTAGGGGCCACAATACATTACGGTATTTTACTCAGGGGGTGCACTGCACAGCAAGTTATATTCAGAGAATGCACTGTGTGGTAGTATTATATTCAGAGAGTACAGTGTGTGGTAGTATTATATTTAGAGGGCACAGTGTGTGATAGTATTATATTCAGAGGGTTCAGTGTGTGATAGTATATTCAGAGGGTACAGTGTATGGCAGTATTATATTCAGAGGGCACAGTGTGTTGTATATTCAGGGGGTACAGTGTGTCAGAATTATATTCAGAGGGTGTATGCCAGTATTATTTTCAAAGAATACAGTGTTTGGCAGTATTATAATAATTATTGTTTTCATATAGAGGATCAGAATGCGCTGACATAGTGAGGAGACGTCTGGGCATCAAGTTCTGCAGAGAGAAGATTTAGCTGGAACAAATCCTGGCGGTATGTACCAGCTGAATTAGATAAGGAAATACTATAGAGAAGAAGTCACCTGTAATCACTGATATCATTGTGTATTCTCCTCACTATAGAGAAGACGTCACCCATAGTCACTGATATCATTGTGTATTCTCCTCACTATAGAGAAGACATCACCTGTAATCACTGATCTCTATAGTGAGGAGAATACACAATGATATCAGTGATTACAGGTGATGTCTTCTCTATAGTGAGGAGAATACACAATGATATCAGTGACTACAGGTGACATCTTCTCTATAGTGAGGAGAATACACAATGATATCAGTGACTACAGGTGACGTCTTCTCTATAGTGAGGAGAATACACAATGATATCAGTGACTACAGGTGACATCTTCTCTATAGTGAGGATAATACACAATGATAGCAGTGATTACAGGTGACATCTTCTCTATAGTGAGGAGAATACACAATTATATCAGTGACTACAGGTGACGTCTTCTCTATAGTAAGGAGAATACACAATGATAAGACGTCACCTGTAGTCACTGATATCCCTGTATATTCTCCTCACTATAGAGGAGACGTCACCTGTAATCACTGATATCATTGTGTATTCTCCTCACTATAGACAAGAGGTCATCTGTAGTTACTGATATCATTGTACATTCTCCTCACTATAGAGGAGACGTCACCTGTAATCACTGATATCATTGTGTATTCTCCTCACTATATAGAAGAGGTCATCTGTAGTCACTGATATCATTGTACATTCTCCTCACTATAGAGGAGACGTCACCTGTAATCACTGATATCATTGTGTATTCTCCTCACTATAGAGAAGAGGTCATCTGTAGTCACTGATATCATTGTACATTCTCCTCATTATAGAGAGGATGTCACCTGTAGTCACTAATATCATTGTGTATTATCCTCACTATAGAGAAGAGGTCATCTGTAGTCACTGATATCATTGTGTATTCTCCTCACTATAGAGAAGAGGTCATCTGAAGTCACTGATATCATTCTGTATTCTCCTCACTATGTCCCATCAGAGCTGTAGTCACTTGTAAGTTCTGCAGTTATGATGGGTGAAACAACAACTCCCAGCATCCCCTTACCACTGCTTAGGTCATACTAGGAGCTGTAGTTTTAAATGGTAAAAATTTCTTTAGCACTTTCCCATTCTGTGGCAATAGATATATTTGATTATTATTCTGACATATGAGCACTGCCTAAGAGTGTTAAACAAGGTTAGGACTGTATGATACATTTAATAATATTGTAAGTTCCGTAATCTTATTTTCTGTCCGCCAACACAAAATACTCTAATAGTGCCCCTCCTGAGACTCGACTCTGGATCCGCCCCTGCCTCTCACAGGTCTGAATCGGGGGCCCCCTGCGCTCACCTTCTACTCCCATGGCTATATGGTCTCCCCATGCTTCAGCCACATCCAAGCTGTCATTCAGCCATTAAATGGTCTCCTCATGCTGCCAACACCTCCACGATGTGTCATTTAGCCACTATATGGTCTCCTCATGCTGCTAACACCTCCACACTGTGTCATTTTGACACTATATGGTCTCCTCATACTGTCAATACCTCCACGCTGTGTCATTCAGCCACTATATGGTCTCCTCATGCTGCTAACACCTCCACGCTGTGTCATTTTGACACTATATCGTCTCCTCATGCTGCCAACACCTCCACGCTGTGTCATTCAGCCACTATATGGTTTCCTCATACTGATGCCACCTCCAGGCTCTGTCATTGTGCCTCTCTGCGGCAGTGATTCTAAAAGTGATGCCTGTAATCTGCATGTCATACTGAATAACAGTATTCTTTCACTACCCAAGCACACTCCATATGCGTGTTAGGACAAAGCAAAGTGTTCTACACCCCTATTGAGGCTCTCTGTAGGCCAGAAATAGCCATTTTTAATATAGATACACCACAAATAAATTTAGATCAAACAAATTTTTAGGAAAATTCGGCGAATCGGCCACATCAAATTTTTCCCTTAGAACGTAAGGGAATATTACATTTTTGACAATAATTTTTACCTTAGTCTTGAAAGCAGCACATAAATATCCCTCCCTCTTAATTTCTTTATTTACTTAGCCCATGGTGTTTTGGGGGAGGGGCTGTAATAGTGGACTAAATTGTTTGTTAATGTTTAATTCATTACTTTTCCACCTGCCCTGATTGTTCACAGGGGCAGTGATACCCCTCTTGTGCTGCTGTTAGGAATAAGGGAAAACAAATTATTGTAAAAATTTACAATTCATGGAGTCTGTTAGTTTATTGATCTGTTGACAATCCCTAGTCTCCGTCACCATAACACTCCCTTAGAGAGAGTCCCACAAGTTCTCAATAGGGTTGAGGTTAGGTTTATCTTTATGGCCTTTAAGAGCTAGTAATGCAGAGATGTACTTCAGACCATACGATGGAGCATTGTCCTGCATATAAATATTGGTCTTTTTAAAAGGTGGATATTTTTCCCTGTGACAGTGCTTGAAGAAGGTGATCTCTCAATATTGACAGTAGGTTTGGAAGTTGATTTTGACTAACTAGCTCATCTTTTTCTAACCAGCTCATCTTTAATATAATAATAATACCAGTCCATACCAGTACCCCAACTTCATTTTGCTTGTGTCTGTGTAGAAGTGGAGTTCTGTGCTCATTATAAATCCAGCCATTGGCCCATCCATATGGACCATCAAGAGTCACTCTCACCTCATCAGTCTATAAAACCTTTGAAAATGCTGTCCTCAGATATTTCTTAGCCCAGTCTTGATGTTTCAACTTATGTGTCTTGTTCATAGGTGTTCAAGTTGCAGCCTTCCTTGTCATAAAGCATGGAAAACCTTGTGTTTTTGGCCACTCCAGGTAGGTTGTAGTTCTGGAATATGACAACACTGGAGGAAAATGGGTTTCTGGTAGCTTCACATTTAATTCTACTTAATTTATTGGTAGGTAATTTGCATTTTTTTTTCACCTTTCCTGCAACCCTGTTGACTATTTGTAAGAATACATTTAGTAATTCTGTGATCATCATGACCCAATTTCAAGAGTGATGGATCCTCTGAAATACTTTTAAGTCTCTTTTTTGACCCATTTTACCTGAGGAAAAGAAGCTGCCTAATACTTTTTCACCCCTTAATATTGATCTCCTGTAGGCCACATCCATTCTCATTACACAAATACAGATTGGATATGCTTAAATCCAATATCCATTCACATTTACACAGCTTGGAGTTGAAAAATATGCATTGAAGTAATTATATGGTCAAAACAGTCACTTGTTTAATAATTCTGCTGTTACGCCGAGCGCTCCAGGTCCCCGCTCCTCCCTGGAGCGCTCGCAGGGTTTTCCTGTTCGCTGCGCCCCGGTCAGACCCGCTGACCGGGAGCGCTGCGATAATGTCTCTAGCCGGGATGCGATCCGCGATGCGGGGCGCGCCCGCTCGCGATTCGCATCCCGGCCCGCTTACCAGACTCGTTCCCCGTCTGTTCTGTCCCGGCGAGCGCGACCCCGCTCCCTAGGGCGCCCCCGCGCTGGCTCTTTGCGATTTAAAGGGCCGGTGCGCCACTGATTGGCGCCTGGTTCTAATTAGTGTGTTCACCTGTGCACTTCCCTATATAACCTCACTTCCCCTTCCCTTCCTTGCCGGATCTTGTTGCCATTGTGCCAGTGAAAGCGTTCTTTGTATGTCCCAAGCCAGTGTTCCAGACCTCTTGCCGTTGCCCCTGACTACGATCCTTGCTGCCTGCCCTGACCTTCTGCTACATCCGACCTTGCTCTTGCCTAATCCCTTGTACCGCGCCTATCTCAGCAGTCAGAGAGGTTGAGCCGTTGCCGGTGAATACGACCTGGTTGCTACCACCGCTGCAAGACCATCCTGCTTTGCGGCGGGCTCTGATGAATACCAGTAGTAACTTAGAACCGGTCCGCACGGTCCACGCCAATCCCTCTCTGACACAGAGGATCCACCTCCAGCTTGCCGAATCCTGACAGTAGATCCGGCCATGGATCCCGCTGAGGTCCCACTGCCAGTTGTCGCTGACCTTACCACGGTGGTCGCCCAGCAGTCGCAACAGATAGCGCAACAAGGCCATCAGCTGTCTCAACTGACTGTTATGCTATAGCAGCTTCTACCACAGCTTCAGCAACCATCTCCTCTGCCAGCTCCTGCACCTCCTCCGCAGCGAGTGGCCGCATCCAGCCTCCGTTTATCTATGCCGGACAAGTTCGATGGGGACTCTAAACTTTGCCGTGGTTTTCTCTCGCAATGTTCCCTGCATTTGGAGATGATGTCAGACCAATTTCCAACTGAACGGTCAAAGGTGGCTTTCGTGGTTAGTCTCCTGTCTCGGAAGGCCCTGTCATGGGCCACACCGCTCTGGGACCGCAATGATCCTGTCACTGCCTCCGTACAGTCCTTTTTCGCTGAGATTCGAAGTGTCTTCGAGAAACCAGCCAGAGCTTCTTCTGCCGAGAATGCCCTGCTGAACCTGGTCCAGGGTAATTCTTCAGTAGGCGAGTACGCCATCCAATTTCGTACTCTCGCCTCCGAATTATCTTGGAATAACGAGGCCCTCTGCGTGACCTTCAAAAAAGGCCTGTCCAGTAACATCAAAGATGTGCTGGCCACACGAGAAATCCCTGCCAACCTGCATGAACTTATTCATTTGGTCACCCGCATTGACATGCGCTTTTCCAAAAGACGCCAGGAGCTCCGTCAGGATATGGACTTTGTTCGCACTAGGCGGTTTCTCTCCCCGGCTCCTCTCTTCTCTGGTCCGCTGCAATCTGTTCCTGTGCCTTCCGCCGTGGAGGCTATGCAAGTAGACCGATCTCGCCTGACACCACAAGAGAGGACACGCTGCCGCAATGAGAACCTATGCCTGTACTGTGCCAGTACCGAACACATCCTGAAGGATTGTCCTATCCGTCCTCCACGTCAGGAAAGACGCACTTCGATTCCGCACAAAGGTGAGACAGCTCTAGATGAGAACTCAGCTTCTCCACCTCTTACTGTACCTGTGTGGATTTCTTCTTCTAACTCCTCCTTCTCAGCTGTGGCCTTCTTGGATTCTGGATCTGCAGGAAATTTTATTTTGGCCTCTTTCGTTAACAGGTTCAACATCCCAGTGACCAGTCTTGCCAGACCTCTCTACATCGCTTCAGTTAATGGTGAAAGATTGGACTGTACTGTGCGTTACCGCACAGAACCCCTGTTAATGTGCATTGGACCCCATCACGAAAAAATTTAATTTCTGGTCCTCTCTAACTGCACCTCTGAAATTCTTCTCGGACTACCTTGGCTCCAACGCCATTCCCCTACCCTTGATTGGACCACCGGAGAAATCAAGAACTGGGGTGCTTCTTGCCACAAAAAATGCCTCACGTCTGCTCTCAGTCCTGCCAGTCAAACCCCTATGGCTCCTCCTATACCAGGTTTCCCCAAGGCCTACTTGGACTATGCCGATGTTTTTTGCAAAAAACAAGCAGAGACTTTGCCTCCTCACAGGCCTTATGACTGCCCTATTGATCTCCTTCCTGGTACTACTCCACCCCGGGGCAGGATCTATCCTCTGCCTGCTCCTGAAACACAAGCCATGTCAGATTACATACAAGAAAACTTAAAAAGGGGATTCATCCGCAAGTCTTCCTCCCTGGCCGGAGCGGGGTTCTTCTTTGTCTCCAAAAAAGACGGTTCCTTACGGCCATGCATCGATTACCGCGGTCTTAATAAGATCACTATAAAAAAACGCTATCCCCTGCCTCTTATCTCGGAACTATTTGATCGCCTACGTGGCGCTAACATCTTCACCAAATTTAAGAGGTGCATATAATCTCATCCGCATAAGGGAAAGGGATGAGTGGAAGACCGCATTTAATACCAGAGATGGACACTTTGAATATCTGGTTATGCCCTTTGGGCTCTGCAACGCACCTGCTGTCTTCCAGGACTTTGTAAATTAAATTTTTCGTGATCTGTTATATACCTGTGTGGTGGTTTACTTGGACGACATTTTGATTTTCTCTTCTAACCTCGAAGAACACCGCCGTCATGTACGCCTGGTGCCGCAGAGACTCCGTGACAATCAATTATATGCCAAGATGGAGAAATGTCTCTTTGAATGCCAATCTCTTCCCTTCCTAGGATATTTAGTCTCCGGCCAGGGACTTCAAATGGACCCAGACAAACTGTCAGCCGTGTTAGATTGGCCACGCCCCTCCGAACTCCGAGCTATCCAACGCTTTTTGGGGTTTGCCAATTACTATCGACAATTTATTCCACATTTTTCCACCATTGTGGCCCCTATTGTGGCCCTAACCAAGAAAAACGCCAACCCTAAGTTCTGGACTCCCCAAGCGGACAAGGCATTTAACCGTCTCAAAACTGCCTTTTCTTCTGCTCCCGTACTCTCCAGACCTGATCCATCTAAACCCTTCTCTCTGGAAGTAGACGCCTCCTCGGTGGGACCTGGAGCTGTACTCCTACAAAAAAACTCTTCTGGACATAGCGTTACTTGTGGTTTCTTTTCTAGGACCTTCTCTCCGGCGGAGAAAAATTACTCCATTGGTGATCGAGAACTGCTGGCCATAAAACTAGCCCTCGAGGAATGGAGGCACCTGCTGGAGGGCTCCAAATACCCAATTATCATATACACAGATCATAAGAATCTCTCTTATCTTCAGTCTGCCCAACGGCTGAACCCACGCCAGGCTAGGTGGTCATTGTTTTTTGCCCGTTTTAACTTTGAAATTCATTTTCGCCCTGCTGACAAGAACATCAGGGCTGACGCCCTCTCTTGTTCCTCTGATGCCTCTGAAATGGAAGCCCCCCTGCAACACATTGTTCCTCCTGACTGTCTGATCTCCTCTTTACCTGCTTCCATCAGAAAAACACCTCCTGATAAGACTTTCGCCACTCAACGCCAGTGCCTCAATATTCTCAGGTGGGGACACTCCTCGCACCTTGCCGGCCATGCTGGCGTCAAAAAGTCCATCCAACTCTCGATTTTATTGGTGGCCCTTTGTTCGGGCTTGTACAGTCTGTGCCCGGGACAAGACTCCTCGCCAGAAGCCTGCTGGTCTCCTTCATCCTTTGCCTGTTCCTGAGCTACCATGGTCTCAGATTGCCATGGACTTTATCACGGACCTGCCTTTATCCCATGGCAACACAGTCATTTGGGTGGTCGTTGATCGTTTCTCCAAGATGGCACATTTTATTCCACTTCCAGGTCTTCCTTCTGCGCCACAGTTGGCGAAACAATTTTTTGTGCACATTTTTCGCCTTCACTGGCTTCCCACGCATATCGTCTCGGAAAGAGGCGTTCAATTTGTGTTGAAATTCTGGAGGGCTCTCTGTAATCAACTCAAAATCAAATTAAATTTATCGTCTTCCTATCATCCCCAATCCAATGGGCAAGTAGAGAGAGTTAACCAGGTTCTTGGTGATTATTTGCGACATTTTGTTTCCTCCCGCCAGGATGATTGGTCCAATCTTCTAAATCCCCGTTAATCTCTGCTAAATCCCCGTTCTTCATGGTGTACGGCCGTCACCCTCTTCCCCCCCTCCCCACTCCCACGCCTTCTGGTTTGCCCGCTGTTGATGAGGTTACCCGGGACTTCTCCACCATCTGGAAAGAGACTCAAAAATCCCTCTTACAGGCCTCATCCCGGATGAAGAAGCATGCCGACAAAAAAAGAAGAACTCCTCCTGTCTTTGTTCCTGGAGACAAAGTGTGGCTCTCAGCCAAGTATATCCGCTTCCGTGTCCCCAGTTATAAACTGGGACCACGTTATCTTGGACCCTTTAAAATCAAGTGCCAAATCAATCCTGTCTCCTACAAACTCCTTCTTCCCCCTTTTCTCCGTATCCCTAACGCTTTTCATGTTTCTCTCCTTAAACCGCTTATCCTTAACCGCTTCTCTCCCAAGGTTGTCGCTCCCACTCCTGTCTCCGGGTTCTCAGATGTCTTCTCGGTTAAAGAAATTCTCGCATCTGAGACGGTCAGAGGTAAAAAAAAAAATTCTTGTAGATTGGGAGAATTGCGGCCCTGAGGAGAGGTCATGGGAACCCGAGGATAAGATTCTCAACAAAGACCTCATTCACAAATTTTCAGGTGCTAAAAAGAGGGGGAGACCCAAGGGGGGGGTACTGTTACGCCGAGCACTCCGGGTCCCCGATACTCCCTGGAGCGCTCACAGCGTTTTCCTGTTCGCAGCGCCCCGGTCAGACCCGCTGACCGGGAGCGCTGCGATAATGTCTCTAGCCGGGATGCGATCCGCGATGCGGGACGCGCCCGCTCGCGATTCGCATCCCGGCCCGCTTACCAGACTCGTTCCCCGTCTGTTCTGTCCCGGCGCGCGCGGCCCCGCTCCCTAGGGCGCCCCCGCGCTGGCTCTTTGCGATTTAAAGGGCCAGTGCGCCACTAATTGGCGCCTGGTTCTAATTAGTGTGTTCACCTGTGCACTTCCCTATATAACCTCACTTCCCCTTCCCTTCCTTGCCGGATCTTGTTGCCATTGTGCCAGTAAAATCGTTCTTTGTATGTCCCAAGCCAGTGTTCCAGACCTCTTGCTGTTGCCCCTGACTACGATCTTTGCTGCCTGCCCTGACCTTCTGCTACGTCCGACCTTGATCTTGCCTAATCCCTTGTACCGCGCCTATCTCAGCAGTCAGAGAGGTTGAGCCGTTGCCGGTGGATACGACCTGGTTGCTACCGCCGCTGCAAGACCATCCTGCTTTGCGGCGGGCTCTGGTGAATACCAGTAGCAACTTAGAACCGGTCCGCCGGCACGGTCCACGACAATCCCTCTCTGACACAGAGGATCCACCTCCAGCTTGCCGAATCCTGACATCTGCCAACACTGTATAGCTTAAAGGTGCATTGTATTTTAAGTATCAATGAAGAAAATTTAGAAATATGAATATTCTTGTTTTTCCCACATATTTTGTGAAGTGAAGGCTAGGCTTAGTTCACACAACATAACATTTTTGGTGCGTATTTTAATTTACGCACTGACTTTCACGGAAAATATGGCCACCTCATTATTAAATACAACGGCATTTTCTGTGAAAAACTAACTTGAAAAAAATACAGTGTGTGAACCAAGCCTTATACAACCAAAATAAAATTTTATAAAGTAGACTAAAATTAACTATGTTCATTGCAATAAAGTAGCCAAATGTGGACCTGTGTACGTCATTCTCTTCCAGAACGAGGAGTAAGATGACATAAAATGTGCATTAGAAAAATAAATTACAGATTTCAACACAAATGTTATATTAGGTATGATAAATCTATACATCAGCATGATGGTTCACATTTTTATCTTGCTGACAAGTCTATTTACATCTTAGTGGTTTGCATTTAACTTTGCAAGGATATATACAAATGTCATGCAGAGTTAGTTGCTAGAAAAGTAGTCATGCTGCTGCAGGATGGAAAAGCCAGCTGTCAGTAACTACCAGGTTCTCCAAAGAAAAGGCAGAATTGGTTTCCTACAGCTTCTTCCTTATCAATGTTTTATATTTTATTATTACTCAGCAAGCACTGTATATACAATACAAAATGATCAAAAATATAAAATGTTGGACTTTGGAGATTTTTTTATGTATACGCCGTTGACCGTGCAGTTTAACCTCTTCAGGACGGGGGGCGTATGCATACACCCTGCATCCCGAGTCCTCAACTCCTTAAGGACTTAGGATGTACCTGTACGCCCTAAGCCCGCTCCCGGTGTTAAAAACTGGGTCACGCCGTGACCCCGCATCACTCCGGGTGGGTCCCAGCTGCTAATCATAGCCGGGACCCTGGGCTAACAGCGCGTGGCATCAATCGTTGTGCCGCGTGCTGTTAACCCTTCAGACGCGGCGATCAAAGTTGACCATCGTGTCTGAAAGTGAAAGTAAATGCTTTTCGGCAGCTCAGTCGGGCTGATCGGGACATCGCAAAAAAATCACGATGTTCCGATCAGCTGGGACGCAGGCGGAGGTCTCCTTACCTGTGTCCGTGGCGTCCGATCGGGGTTTGATTGCTCCAAGCCTGAACTACAGGCTTGAGCAATCGAGCCCCTATCTCGCTGATCCGTGCAGAGCTATGGCTCTGCAGGGATCAGCATAGATCAGTGTGCGCAGTGCTATAGGTCCCTATGGGAGCTATAGCACTGCAAAAAAAAAAGTTAACAAAGGCCATATAACCCCTTCCCGAATAAAAGTCCAAATCACCCCCCTTTTCCCATAAAAAAAAAATTAAAATAAAAATTTACATATGTGGTATTGCCTCGTGCATAAATGTCCGAACTATAAAAATATATAATTAATTAAACCGCACGGTCAATGGCGTACGCGCAAAAAAAATCCAAAGTCCAAAATAACGTATTTTTGGTAGCTTTTTAAATCATGAAAAAATGAATAAAAAGTGATCAAAAAGTGAAATCAATACAAAAATTGTACCGCTAAAAACGTCAGATCACGGCACAAAAAATGAGCCCTCATACCACCCCATACGCAGAAAAAAAAAAAGTTATAGGGATCAGAAAATTACAATTGTAAACGTATACATTTCCGTGCATGTAGTTATGATTTTTTCCAGAAGTACGACAAAATCAAACCAATATAAGTAGGGTATCATTTTAATCGTATGGACCTACAGAATAAAGATCAGGTGTCATTTTCATTAAAAAATGTACTGCATAGAAACGGAAGCCCCCAAAAGTTACAAAATGGCTTTTTTTCTTCAATTTCGTCGCACAATGATTTTTTTTTCCATTTCGCTGTAGATTTTTGGGTAAAATGACTGATGTCACTGCAAAGTAGAATTGGTGGCGCAAAAAAATAAGCCATCATATGGATTTTTAGGTGCAAACTTGAAAGTGTTATGATTTTTAAAAGGTGAGGAGGGAAAAACGAAAGTGCAAAAACTGAGAACCCCTCAGTCCTTAAGGGGTTAAGGACGTAGGGCATATGCATTTGCCCGTGGGAATTCCAGTCCCCTCCGCTAGCCGGTTGGGGACCGGACCGGGATGCCTGCAGGAATCATTCAGCAGGCTTCCCGGCACATCACCGAGGGGGGTCCTGAGACACCCCCATGTCGGCGATCACAGAAAATCGCATGTCAATTCAGACATGCAATTTTCTGCTATTCCGGGCTGATCGGGTCTCTGGTGACCCGATCACCCGGAAAATAGGGATGATCGGAGCTGTCAGTGACAGCCCCGATCATCCTGAGGGATAGGAGTGAGGTTGCAGTGCTGGGATCTCCTCCTATCCCCTGCCATTGGTCAGAAATGAATTCTGACCAATGGCAGCACAGGACAGTGGGTTGCCATGGAAACCCTCCATTCTGCCCACCCCTGGATGTTGGGCAGAATAGGGGGAGAATATGGAGGCCGGGTACTTGCAAAGAAGAGGGCGTGGGGACCTCTGATCACCGGAGACATCAGCGGAGATCACGGCGCAGGTAGGGAAGCGACGGTGGGGGAGGGGGGAAGGAAAGTTGCAGTAAAGCAATCTTTACTGTGGCAACCACAAGGAAGACCTTACTGCAGCTCCCAGCATGCCCAGACAGCCAAAGGCCACTGTTACAGTGGTTCCCAAATGGTAGTCCTCCAGATGTTGCCAAACTACAACTCTCAGCATGCCTAGACTGCCCAGGCATGCTGGGAGTTGTAGTTCTGTAACATTTTCAATTTTGCAATTTTCATGACATTTTTGAAAATTGCTGCTCTACTTTGAAGCCCTCAAATTTTTTCAAAAAGTAAAAATATGTCCATTTTATGATGCCAACATAAAGTGGACATATTGTATTTGTGAATAAAAATAAAATGTATTTGGAATATCCATTTTCCTTACAAGTAGAGAGCTTCAAAGTTAGAAAAATGCTAAATTTTCAAAATTTTCATGAAATTTGGGGATTTTTCACCAAAAAAGGATGCAAGTAACAATGAAAATTTACCACCAAAATAAAGTAGAATATGTCACGAAAAAACATTCTCAGAATAAGAATATTCGGTAAAAGCGTTTTAGAGTTATTAATGCGTAAAATGACGGTGGTAAGAATTGCGAAAAAGGGCTCAGTCCTTAAGGTGAAAAAAGGGCTGAGTCCTTTATGTCCCTTTGGGCATTTACACAGACAGCAATGCCACATACAGTTTGTTTATTTTTATTATGATTACATATTTTTTATATGGAATTTGGGAAAAGGGGGGGGGTGATTTAAACTTTTAGTATGGAAGGGGTTAATTCATATTTATTTACTTTTTTGCACCATTTTTTAGTCCCCATAGGGGACTATTACATGCAATCTTATGATTGCATACACTGTTCAATGCTATGCCATAGCATAGCACTGATCAGTGTTATCTGTGCTCGATTGTTCCAGCCTGCTGAGCAAGGCTGGAGCATCGCAGAAGAGATCTGATGCCGAGGAGGAAGGTAAGGGCCCTCCCGCCATCCTCTAAGCTGATCGAGACACCACGGTTTCACCGCAGTGGTCCCGATCAGCCCGACTGAGCTGCCGGGAATGCTTCTTTTTTTTTTTTTTTAGATGCGGCGATCAACGTCTAAGGGGTTAATGCCAGCCATCACCACAAACAGTGATGTCCGACATTAGTCACGGGTCCCGGCTGTTGATAGCTGCTGGGACAACCCCGCTATGATGTGGGGTCAACTCATGACCCTGCATCATAGCAGGGGAGCGGGCACAGGGCATACAGGTACACCCTGCATCCTTAAGAGGTTAAACCACATAAACACAAAAAAAAAGAGTGGTGCCAATAAAAACTACAGATCACAGCGCAAAAGATGTTACATTTTATGGTTAAAAAAATGATGTAAAAACAAAGTATTGTCTCATGCGTAAATGTCAAAACATTCTATATGGCGTAAATGTAAAAAAAATAACAAAAAACACTAAGGGTATGTTCACACTGAGGAAATGGAGAGGAATTTCAACGAGTAATTCTGCTCGCTTATCCTCTCCAATTCATTCAGCAGTGAAAATCCCCATAGAGCTGTGCAGAATTTCTGCCTCTCAGTTCACACCGAGGAATTTCCTCAAGCAGAATTCTGACAAGGAAGTCTGTTCCGCTTGAAGAAAGAACATGTTCTTTCTTTCAGGCGGAATCAGCGTTGTTCTCCCATAGAGATCAATGTTATATTTTTTTGTGTCAGAAGCATTTCCATGCGGAATCCGCGCGGAATTTCCGCATGAAATAATAAATAAATTTATGAATAGAAATACTTGATACTCCTCCTCCGCATGAAACCTGCATTTCCGCAAGGAATTCCGTGCGGTATTCCATGCGAATTCCACGCCAATTCCGTGCCAATTCCGCGCAAAATTGCTGCTAGTTCTGGGCGGAAAAAAAACAGTGTTTTGGGGCAAAAATCTTCTGCGTGATTTCCGCCCCAATTCCTCAGTATGAACATACCCTAAAAAAGCTGATTTTTAATCACATCATATATCAGAAAAATAAATAAATAATAAAAAGCGATCAAAAAGCACCATCAAAACAAAAATAGTACCGATAAAAGATCACAGATCTAATACATCCATGTATACGGAAAAATAAAAAAGTGAGTCAAAAAAGGACAATGTTATGCATACCAATTAAAGTAGTACAATAATAGAAAAACTATATAAATTGGGTATCATTTTAATTGCAATCATTTTTGCCATAAAGTGCACTGCGTAAAAAATTAACCCTCCCAAAACTTTCAAAACTGCACTTGCACCCACAAATAATATATATTTTTTTGTTTTACAGTACATTTAATGGTACAATGAAAGGTTGCAAAGCACAATTGGTCAATCAAAAAAACAAGCCCTCATATAGGTCTTTAGGTGGAAAAATAAAAAGTGTTATGGATTTTACAAGAAGGGGAGGAAAAAATAAAAATGAAGAAATGATAATTGGCAGTGTCCTTAACCCCTTAAGGACCGGAGGTTTTTCCGTTTTTGCATTTTCGTTTTTTGCTCCTTGCCTTTAAAAAATCATAACTCTTTCAAATTTACACCTAAAAATCCATATGATGGCTTATTTTTTGCGCCACCAATTCTACTTTGTAATGACGTCAGTCATTTTGCCCAAAAATCTATGGTGAAGCGGGAAAAAAAATCATTGTGCGACAAAATTTAAAAAAACGCTGTTTTGTAACTTTTGGGGGCTTCCGTTTCTACGTAGTACATTTTTCGGTAAAAATGACACCTGATATGTATTCTGTAGGTCCATACGATTAAAATGATCCCCTACTTATATAGGTTTGATTTTGTCGGACTTCTGGAAAAAATCATAACTACATGCAGGAAAATTAATACGTTTAAAATTGTCATCTTCTGACCCCTATAACTTTTTTATTTTTCCGTGTATGGGGCGGTATGAGGGCTCATTTTTTGCGCCGTGATCTGAAGTTTTTAACGGTACCATTTTTGCATTGATAGGACTTATTCATTTTTTCATGATATAAAAAGTGACCAAAAATGCACTATTTTGGACTTTGGAATTTTTTTGCGCGCACGCCATTGACCGTGCGGTTTAATTAACAATATATTTTTATAATTCGGACATTTCCGCACGCGGCGATACCATTTATGTTTATTTTTATTTACACTGTGTTTTTTCTTTTATGGGAAAAGGGGGGTGATTCAAACTTTTAATAGGGAAGGGGTTAAATGATGTTTATTCACTTTTTTTTTGCACTTTTTTTTGCAGTGTTATAGGTCCCATAGGGACCTATAACACTGCACACACTGATCTTTTACATTGATCACTGGTTTCTCATAAGAAACCAGTGATCGATGATTCTGCCGCATGACTGCTCATGCCTGGATCTCAGGCACTGAGCAGTCATTCGGCGATCGGACAGCGAGGAGGCAGGTAGGGGCCCTCCCGCTGTCAGCTGTTCGGGATGCCGCGATTTCACCGCGGCTATCCCGAACAGCCCACTGAGCTAGCCGGCATGCTTTCGGTTTCACTTTAGACGCGGCGTTCAACTTTGAACGCCGCGTCTAAAGGGTTAATAGCGCGCGGCACAGCGATCAATGCCGCGCGCTATTAGCCACGGGTCCCGGCCGTTGTTAGAGGCCGGGCCCGAACCGCTATGACGCGGGGCCACGCCGTGGCCCCGCGTTATAGATCGGGAGTGGACACATGACGTTCCAGTACATCATGTGTCCTTAAGGGGTTAAAGGGGTACTCCGCTGCGCAGTGTTTGGAACAAGCTCGTGACCCCCCTAAATGCAAGTCTATGGGAGGGGCGTGACAGTCGTCACGCCACCTCCCATAAACTTGCATTTAGGGGGCATGCTGTGACATCACAAGGGGGGTGGAGCATCACGAGCTCTCGATGCCGGCTCCAGCGTTCTGAACAGCTTGTTCCAAACGCTGAGCAGTGGAGTACCCCTTTAAGACCAAAATGGTCTAAATCCTTAAGGGGCTAGGGGGTTAATTAGGATCAAATTCTAGCCCCACTGTTGAGCATACCAAAGGGGAAGTGGCACGATGGGTTCCGTCTGACTCCAGGAGTCTGATCCCTGCAGATGTGTTATTGATGGTTTACCTTAGGGTGTGTTCACACTTTCAGTTTTTTTTTGTTTTTTTTTGCAGTTATTGAAGATAAAGGCAGGAATGGAGAAGTTTTTCCTTAATACTGTATATGCCTTGCATTCATGATATATACCCCTGGCTTTGCATGCAATCATTTTAATGAAAACTGAGAAGGAAGAACACAATGGATGGACCATCAATGATGTATCCCCTTTATATCTACAAATATCAAATATTGATAAACCATTTGTGGCCTGTAACCTGCAAACTGTTTATAATATATATATATATATATATATATATATATATATATATATATATATATATATTCTAAATTATATAATATATAATCTTAAATCATTTTAATTCATGAAGATCACAATAATGTAAAGTTATTAATATAGCAGGTTTACAAAAAGAAGTGGAATTATAATATCAGATGATGTTTTCTTTTTTTTTCACATCCTGCTGAGTTGACTATGAAAACATTAGTTTAATAAATACAAACATTAACACCAGGACACAGGCAAAGAAATTAAGCCCTCGGTGTTATGGAAATATTGTATAGTAAAGCACCACATGATGGGATTTGAAACATTGATTGAAAAAACTGTTTTGATATTTGCTGTATACTGAACATGAGTTTTGGTCATACTGTATTTCAAGTGAAGAGGAGATAAGGGTGTTTTTTTTTTTCCAACTATGCAAATAAATAGGGTATTTAACTGTGTACTGAAAAAAAACTGTGCCTTGTAGTGGAATGTGACCCTCTGCACAGGGACACAATTTTCTGCTCCCCCTTACTCCATCCCTACTACAATCTCTCAGGGGGATGAGGATACAATTACTACATTGCTTAGACAGACTGTGGAGCGCAGTCAGAGGAGAGCTCCACAGCCTTTCTCCCACTTACCAACGGCACATATCTACCCGCTACCTGTTGCAAGACTACAATTCCCACACCACGCCCATACAGTGAGGACATCAGGGGTCAAGTCCCGGAAAAAAAGTTTGGGAACTCACCTAAGATTTCTAATACACCCAACCCCCCCCCAGTTTGTGCAAAAAAAAAAAGTCAGAGCTAAAACTTTACATCCTGCATGGTACTAGGCTTTTTAAAGAGGTACTCCAGCCCTGAGACATCTTATCCTCTATCCAAAGGATAGGAGATGTCTCACCGTGGAGGTCCCGCTGCTGGGGACCCCCGCAATCTTGTATTCGCCACCCACCTGTTTGAGCTGCACGCCGCGGTGCCAGCTCGCAAACAGCCGGGTGGCGACCACGGGGCCGGGGTATCGTGACGTCACGACTCAGCCCCCATGTGACATCACTCCCCGCCTCCACTATGCAAGTCTATGGGAGGGGGGCATGAAGGCCGTATATGTTTACTTTGCAGCACTGTAAAGCACAACAGTCACACTAGGTAAACATATACAAGCAGAAAATGGACTAAACATAGATACTAGCCCTTTACTATGTTTAAGCCACTAAAGTAAATGGAGGCATTGCCACTACACCACAGTTTATATTCACAGAATATATACCCGAAGTGTAAGGTTAAATCATGATGGGAATATATAGGACCATATATGGTAGTCAGAGAAGGAGAAAACAGAGGTAACTACTGCCCCCTACCCACCACTTCTACAAATATTTCCACATATGGTGACCATATAATGGTAGATATAAGCTGCACACAGGCTCTGCAGACCATATAAGCACTTACATACAGTTACATCGGGTACAGTTACATCGAGTCGATTACTTTCCTTTTTCTTGTTCACCCAGAATGTCATGACGATTAATTCCAGACACAACTCATCTCCACAGAACCTGCAATATAAACATTTTAGGCTTTGCACTTTTCCAGCACCTATATTGCCCCAAACAGTAATAATGCCCCCCTGTAGAGATTACCAGCCTTCCTGTGTAGCCCCTATATGGCAGTAGGCCCCGACCGAAGATAGTTACCATCACAGTCCGACTGCACAGTAGTGGCTGTTCTGCTCCTCATTGGCGGGCAGCGGAGGGCTCGGTGCATTCTAGCAGACGTGACTGTCTCAACATGTCAGCAGCCCCCAGCAGCCATTGCCTGTTAAAGTGGTAGAGGTCGGCTGCATTCCTAATGTGGCGGTGACAGCCCTGGGTGACTGTCACTCAATAGTACAAACTGTAACAAATTACCTTTGTGATAACAAACTGTAACAAACCCTTCATATAATTAAAGGGGTACTCCGGTGGAAAACCGGAAAACTTTTTTTTATTTTTTATTTTTTTTATCAACTGTTGCCAGAAAATTAAACAGATTTGCAAATTACTTCTATTACAAAATCTTAATCCTTCCAGTACTTATTAGCTGCTGCATACTGGAACGCAGTGCTCTCTGTTGACATCTCTGTCCATTTTAGGAACTGTCCAGAGCAGCATATGTTTGCTATGGGGATTTTCTGCTACTCTGGACAGTTCTTTAAATGGACAGAGATGTCAGCAGAGAGCATTGTGCTCATGATGTTAGCAGAGAGCTCTGTGTTCCAAAAAGAAAAGACTCTTCTCTGTAGTATTCAGCAGTTAATAAGTACTGGAAGGATTAAGATTTTTTTAATAGAAGTTATTTACAAATCAGTTTAACTTTCTGGAACCAGATGATTTAAAAAAATTAAAGTTTTCCACTGGAGTACCCCTTTAAGGACACATCCCATTTTGATACAGCAAGTTTCCTTTTTTTGCGTTTTGATTTTTTCCTCCTCACTTTCTAAGAGCTATAACTAATTTTTCCATCCACAGACCCATAAGAGGCTTGATTTTGCACCACCCATTGTACTTTGTAATGACATCACTCAATTTACTATAAAGTGTATGGCGCAACCAAAACAAAATATAATTTGTGAGGGAAGAGCAACAATTTAGCAACATTTTTTTGGAGTGCACTTTATGGTAAAAATAATACGCCATCTTTATTCTGTGGGTCAATATGATTAAAATTATACCCATGCCTACATGCCTTTCTATTATCGTACTGCGTTTAAAAAAAAGTCAAGCATTTAAAAAAGATAATATAATATATCAAATTTTGTATGATATATATAAAAAAAAACGTGTATTCTGACCCCTATAACTTTTGCACATAAAAGACTTTTTGATCACTTTTACGTTCAATTTATTCTGGGTTGTGATGTGGACATTATTTATTGCATTAATTATTGCAATATTTTACATTCACACCGTTCACAATATAGGATCATAAACACTGTATTTTAATAGTTCGGATATTTTCACATGCAGCAATCCCAAATATGCAGGGTTTTTTATTTCTTTTTATTTAAAAAATTGAAAAAGGAAATTATTTAAATCTTTATTAGGGGAGGGGCTTATGTGTGTTTCACCCCTTGATGACCACAGACATATATTTACGTCCGTGGCTGGCTCCGTAATATGAAGCGTGCTCAGAAGCTGAGCATGCTTCTTATCTGCTGGGTCCCAGTTGCTAGAAGCAACTGGGACCTGCGGCTAACTCCGGACATCGCCGATCGGGCTGATTTTGGTATTAACCCTTTAGACACCGCGATCAAAGCTGATGACTGCATCTAAAACGGGAGAAATCAATGCCGCTTAGCTCAGAGGAGATGTTCAGGACCGCCGTGGTAAAATTGCAGCATCCTGAACAACTGAGAGGTCACCTTACCTCGCTCCACGCTGTCTGATCGTCGTTTGATTGCTCCAAGCCTGAAATCCAGGCTGGAACAATCGAGTGCAGATTACACCGATCAATGCTATGTTATGGCAAAACATTGAACATTGTATGCAATCAAAGGATTGCAAGTAATAGTCCCCTATGGGGCCTAAAAAAATGGGTAAAACTAGTTTTAAAAAAAAGTGAATAAATGTGATTTAACCCCTTCCTAAATAAAAGTTTGAATCACCCCCCTTTTCCCATAAAGAAAATGCAAACAAAAATAAAAATAAACATATGTGGTATTGCCGCATGTGTAAATGTCCGAACTATAAAAATTATAATGTTAATTAGGCCACACTGTCAAAGCCGTACATGTAAAAAAAATACCAAAGTCCAAAATTGCATATTTTTGGTCACTTTATATACCCTAACATTTTTTATAAAAAGGGATCCTCTGACGGGGAAACAGACTGATTGGACCCCAGCATACATGTTCCGGCGTAGCCAATCGGTTTAGGGGGACAGTGATTGCGGCACTTAAGGAGATAATGAAGAACAGCAACAACACCATTATCTGTCATTGACTGTAAGTGTGTGGATACTGACATCTTCTGCACTCACTCCATAGTTGGTCTGCTGCTCAGGATGTAAGTGTACATCCTGGTGCATTAAGTACCAGGGCACCAAGACGTATATTTACGTCCAATGGGGGAAATTTATTAAAAGCTGTGCAGAGGATAAGTTGACCAGTTGCCCATAGCAACCAATCAGATCGCTTCTTTATTTTTTTTAAAAGGCCTTTGAAAAAGGAAAAAAAGCGCTCTGATTGGTTGCTATGGGCAACTGCTCCACTTTTCCTCTGCACAGGTCTTTATATATCTCCCCCAATGTCATTATTCTGATAATACACTGTAAAAAAAAAAAACTCCTTTTGTCCCTATCATTATGATAACACACTGTAAAAAATATCCTCTTGTAATCTCACTACTTGGGTGTAGCAATGTAACAAACCTCCTCCTCATGTAATCTCCTTACTACTGGGGTGACACACTGTAACAAACCTCCTCCTCAAGTAATCACCTTACTACTGGGATGACACAATGTAACAAATCTCCTCATGTAGTTACCCTACTACTGTGGTGACACGCTGTAAAAAAATCACCTTCCATGTAATTACCTTACTGGGGTGACATGTGACCTCTCCTCCAGCTCAGCCCCACCACCTCCACAGCATCACACAGGTCCTTCAGCCGTGATCTTTCCTCTCCTCCACAGCTAAGCTCCGCCCCCAACAGGTAACATCATCACAGGTCCTACATCTCCAGCATCTAGCAGTCCGGGCTAGGGGAGGAGACGGAGGGTAAGAATAATTAAGAGGTCGGTCCTGCAGGACTAGTGTAACAGGGATGGCGTTCCTCCTCTGGAAAAAGCAAAGGAATGCTGTTCCTGTGCTTCCCTGCAGGACTCATGCCCTGGAGGACATGCTGGGAGTTGTAGTCATGGAACAGCTAGCGGGCGGATGGTGGATGTGTGCTGCACGGGCAGGTGGGAGAAAGGCTGTGGAAATGTGTGAATAAACATTGTCCCCACCCCCCGAGTGAGGGTAGCGGGAATGAAGTGAAAGGGAGCGGGTTGTAAAGCAGAAAACTATGTGTGGTAGGCCTTGGGGGATGCAGTGTAGTTGGGGTGTTGCTTCGGTATATGAGGGGTTAACTTAACCCCTGTCACTCGTGACGCCAGGGTGACAGGGGTTAACACGCTGAGGTAGTTCTTCGGCCTATTGCCGCCCTTCCCAGAAACGATAGGTGTGTGCTTAAATGAATGAAGGTCCACAATAGAGATGAACTTGAACTTGTATAAACTTTACTGAGGTACTTGCGGTACATCCAATTAACAGCAACAGTCTTAGCAATACAGACTCTATGTAGTACGGCAGTGATTGACAGATGCCGCGGACCATTAACTTATCCAAGAGGTTGTTAGAATTAGCATTGATGCAGAGATCCGTCCGGATTTAGGGGAGTACTTAGGTCCGGTGATCTTGCAGACTTAAGAGGGATTGAGATAACTCACAGTTCTGTAAGATGGCCGTCGCCGCAAGGCTTGGGCCTAGTCACTGCTGACGACAACTGCGCTGATCCTCCTCTCTCAACAGCCCACGAGGAAAGAGAGCGCTTAATGGCCGCCGTTCCCTTATATGGGCAGGGGCAGGGCCGTTTTGCATTGGTCCGAGTCAGCTGTCACTCACTGTTACAATGCATGCTGGGTGATCACCTGACTTCCTCCAAAGGTCCTTGAACCATAAAACCATAGAGTCTTGGAACGCATCACGTGACCCGCAGGTCCTGCGATGCTACAACAAGGTAAGTATACATTACATACATATTTACATTTAGAATTTGACTAATTTGAATTATTTAAGGGGTGACAAGGGGCTAACTATAGATGAGGACCCCACCGGTAACTAGGGACTCTGACTTTGGGGACCTCACCACAAGGTAACGGATACAATCCGGTACCGGGACCCCACATATGTCCCTATGTTGAGGGTCACAATCCACTACAGGGACACAGTTTTTTTTCATTACATCGGCATATGGCACGCCTTTTTAAAACTAAAAAAATTATGCACTGCCTGTGGGTTATATACCAATAAATCTTCTGATGGGTCGCAACTGCTGCTGCTGATCACTGATCAAATGGCGACTTTATATCGGTGACCAGCAGCAGCTTCCGGGACTGATGAGTGATGTCCCTACATTGCGCTGAGAAGCCACACAGAGAACGTTACTTTCACATATTTGTCAATTGCCCCTACTCTGAAAGGCTTTTTTCTCAGGTGTGAAGATGCAGCAAGAGTTTCGCCATCACCTGCACCTGAGCTAATCAGATCAACAGGCCGGCTGGCATCTTTATCATCCACAACCCTCCTCTCAGTATAAACCTCTAATGTTTGATCATTGGTTCCTTGTTCCCCCTCGGCATGTCCACCATGATGCCTTACAGTATCCGCACCATGCCTACCACCAGCAGTGCTATGGCCGGCCACTGTTTCCCCCACCTCCTTGTGGTTAATGCTATCCTTCTTAGCACTGGGGAGATGGGGGAGGGCAAGGACAGAGATGATGGAACAGACCATCTAGGATGGACATTTCCACTGTGCCATGTAACTGTAGATGATGAGGAATTAATTGATTAAAAAATAAATGAGAAAATCATTGTATAACCTGGTGTCATCACGTAATAGTTACATGGCATGCTAGTCTACCCTAACATTATCTCAATTCCGTAGTACTTCCTCCCTTGCTCTGGGCGCCAAAACACCATGTGTTCTTTAGCCTTTCTGTTATTATTTCACACATTGTCCGGTTTGCGCAAGGCAAACCAGGAAATTCTTGTCGGATCCTGGTTTGTGTGGCTCACTCATCTCTACTAATTACACATCAATCATTTTGTTTTTGTGCGAGTTAAATTGTTTTGTACACAAAATATCCAATAATTCATATTAATTGCTACACATCAGTCCTTATTTTTCATGTAGTTTTTATTAATTTATATTAATCAAACCTCATTCATTTTTCCTGTCAATTACACCAAAAAATAGCGAACAATTTATTATGAATTGGTCATTTTGTCTGTTAATTGCACCACTTTGCAACTTCAACATTTATGATAGTAACCAATAATTCTGCTTTAAATCAATTACTCAATTAATTTTTAAAAGATGTAATAATCAGGAAAAATAATTTAACTGTGCCTGTCATTTTAGAATTTTTTTTTTTTTTTTTTAGAATAAGCTTTTCTAATGGGCATACATGAAGAGTTGCAGTGTTTCTGGGTATTATATATCTTCATGCACTGCAGGTATAATCTCTAATTTTCAATTGTCCCTAAGCTAGTAAATAAAGCCTAAAGTATTTAATGCCTCTCATGTACCACAGAGAATCTTGCCCTCCTGAATTCTATATACCAGCAGCATGAAGGGCATGATAGAGTAGTACTAAACAATTAAGCCCTAGAGTGAGATCTAATATTCACTTAAACATCCTGTAACTACATGCAACCACCTTATCCCTCAGTGAACTGTGTCCATCTCCTTTCATTTTTACTGATAAGACACACTGCAAAGTTATTTTTTTTGTTTTTTTTATATTTACTTGAACTATTGATTTATTTTAAAGTGAACCAATCATCAAACTTTACCCTATATAATGCTTGGCAATGCATTATATAGAGTTGAATCTTTATCCTCACCATCCCCAGGGGATGCTCCTGTCTGCTGGGATGGTGAGGATATAAACTGATAAACTGCTCCCCTTCACGGTAGTAAGAAGTCCCCTGTTAAGAGTCCCCTGTTAAGGGAGCTCCTCTCACCTAGTCCCGTGTCTTTGGCTGCCAGCAAAGCCCCCTTGGCTTGATTGACGGGCCGCGTCATCACTCTGCTCTGTCTGTTCAGTGAGCAGATGGTGCGGCCCGTCAGTCAAGCGGAGGTGGGCGTCGCTGCCAACCGAAGACACAGGACTAAGTGAGAGGAGCTCCCTACCCAGGGGACTACTTATGGGACCGGCGGGGAGCATATTATAAGTTTATATACTCACCATCCCCGCAGGCAGGAGCATCCCCTGGGAATGGGGAGGATAAAGATTTTACCCTATATAACGCTTTGCCAAGCGTCATATTGGGTAAAATTTGATGATTGGTTCCCTTTAAAAAAGGATGTACATGCTAGGAGTATGAACTACCATGGAAAACTTATTTTTTTTTTTTTTTATCAACTGGTGCCAGAAAGTTAAACAGATTTGTAAATCGCTTTTATTAGGGGCTGTATACTAAAGAGAAATCCAAAAAAGAAATGCATTTCCTCTGATGTCATGACCACAGTGCTCTCTGCTGACCTCTGCTGTCCATTTTAGGAACTGTCCAGAGGAGGAGAAAATCCCCATAGCAAACATATGCTGCTCTGGACAGTTCCTAAAATGGACAGCAGAGGTCAGCAGAGAGCACTGTGGTCATGACATCAGAGGAAATGCATTTCTTTTTTGGATTTCTCTTCAGTATACAGCCCCTAAAAAGTAATGAAAGGATTAAGATTTTTTAATAGAAGTGATTTACAAATCTGTTTAACTTCCTGGCACCAGTTGATTTAAAAAAAAAAGTTTTCCACGGGAGTACCCCTTTAATTTACACCCCTTGGACTGGCATAGCACCACCACAGCCTCAAATTCAGACTCTGAGACTAGCTTTAACAAACATAGTCCCTATCCATCTGACATTTCAGGCAAAAAGTAAACAGTCAACCGAACAGTAAAATCTAGGAAATATAGGGGTGTGCTAACAGAGTAAAATCAGTGTTGGAATCAAGGCACCTGAATAAAATTAACATAATTTCATTTTTGTTATACTGCTCACAGGCTCTCTTTAACTTCAGTTTATGTTTAGCTTCATTGTTTAGTACTGTCTTCATTAAAAGTACAATGACATCGGGGTCACTTAGCCAGGGGGTCATTCCAGTTATGCCCCTTTACAGGATCATATGCAGGCTTGATTTATGCTGAACCAATTTTACATTGAAGTGACACCTGTCATAGATTTTTCACAGAATAGATGCACAATATTCTCTGCCGCTTTACCTAAAGTTTTTGTGATGGTGTGTTTGCACTCCCATTTTTGTTGTTCACTGAGTTACAGAAAACATTTCTCTGGTATAGGCCTAAAACATTAGCAGGTTAGAAGGTCACACGGACCTCTGGAGCCTTGCCTATTTTCTGACAAATTTTAAATATTGCAATAAACTAGATGCCTGATTATAGTATAAATCTGATTGATTAATCTGAGACAATATATCATTTTCCAGAAAAGGAATGTATGCGCTATACATTGACATGCTATTGATATTGGATTTTTTAGTTTGAACAATTTAAGAAAAAAATTGAGCTGGAAATAAATATAACAATCACCTTATGCTTCTTTAAGATCCATAATAGCAAGAGACAGCTTCAGTACCCAATCAGCAACCTTTCAAAGAACAGGGGAGACGAAAAAATCTTCTTGACACAGTAAGTAGCATTAAAACAGTTGGAAGGCCTGAAAAACAACTGTAACTAACAATTTAATGGCTTAGAACACCATGGAAGAAGAGAGAGACAGGCAAAGATGATACAAGCCTAACAGCTGGAAAATAAGATACACATTACTTTACAGGCTACGAAGAGTATGCCTTCAACCTCTGCTACTATCTATATGTATATAAAACCCAATGTGTGTGTGTATGTGTGTGTGTGTATGTTCCAGCATCATGTCCAAACAGCAAAAGATATTAACATGAAACTTGGCACACATGTTACTTATATGTCAACAACAAACATACGATAATTTAACCCTTAACCCCATTTGCCAGGGTTTTTGTTACTGTAAGGGCATGCTGGGAGTTGTAGTCAAGCAGCGGGGGAGGTGACAAACTTGTCACTCGGCCAAACATCTCTCGCACCACATGACTACAACTCCCAGCATGTCCTTACTGTAAGGGCATGCTGGGAGTTGTAGTAGTGCGGGACGAGAGATGATCGGGCAGGTGACAATAAATCTATTAACCTATTTTTCTTTCTTTTTTTTTCCTCATTTCAGATCCGTGTATCCTGTGGACTACTTCGGATTCGGTGGACTGCGTCGATGAACAGCGTTTTTTTTCTTTCTGTTTAATGAGAATAAAATGGTTAACGCGGCTTGGTTAACGAAGTGTTTTTTTGGAAGAATTTTTTTTAAACGTGTTGTGTTTTTATTTTTTTATTTACTTGACAGGCTTAGTAGTGGATGCTATCTTATAGACAGAATCCATTACTAAGCCAGAGCTTAGAGTTAGCCCTAATTACACCTAGCACTAACTCCCAATTATTACTCAGGTAACCACTGCCACAGGGGTGCCAGGAAGAGCCGATACCAACAGGCCCGGAGCATCAAATATGGTGCTCATGGGCCTAGGTGGTAACAGGTTGGCGTTATTTAGGTGGAGAGGGCCAGTAACAATGGTTCTTGCCCACCCTGGTAACGTCAGGCTTTTACTGCTTGGTTGGTATTTGGCTGAAAATAAAAATAGGGGGACCCTATGTGTTTTTTTTTATGTTTAATTATTTATGCAAACAAAAAGCATAAGGTTCCCCCTATTTTTATTCTCACAGACACCAACCAAGCAGCAATAGCCTGATGTTACCAGGGTGGGCGAGGACCATTGTTACTGGCCCTCCTCAGCCTAAATAACGCCAGCCTGTTACCGCCATTTTTGATGCTCCGGACCTGTTGGTACTGGCTCTTCCCGGCACCCCTGTGGCGGTGGGTACCAGGGTAATAATTGGGGTTTAGCGCTAGCTGTTTTTGTGGCAAAACACAACACATTTGAAAAAATAATAATATTCCAAAACAAACACTCCCCCAAAAGCCCTTGTTAACCATTTTATTGACATTAAATGAAAAAAAAAAAAAACACTGATCACTGTAGTCCTCCAAATCTAAAGTAATTCACAGGATACACGGATCTGAAATGAGAAGTAAAAATTTTTTTTAAAAATAAAGTAGTTAGTACATTTATGGTAAAAAAAAGTGGTAAAAAAATGTAATGTAATATATATATATATATATATATATATATATATATATATATATATATATATATTCCAATTTGTGTTCTGATAAATGTGCCATACATAAGCAAAACTAAAGCAAAAAAAATATATAAATACCTACAGAACTTGATTACCAAAGCAAGGATGATATATCTCCCCCTATGTATTTACATAAAGTTTATGTAATGTCTGTCTTGGGTTACATTCAGACTGCCGTTTGTTTTGGTGGTCTGAACAATTTTATGTTTCCCGGCCTGGGAATAGTTAAAGCTTTTACCCTTTCATCCAATACCTCTTTGGATGTGTATAGATAAGGCTAGCTTAGTGTAGCTTCTGAGCTGGTGATTTACGTCCTTTCATGCTTGACATGCTGCTATGGAGCTCTTGATGAAACACTCTTTGTTTGTCTGAACTTTTAAATCTACTATTTTTGCTTTAGCATGCACTTTGTATGTTCTGGGTTTTAGCCATGGTTATGTAGCATGCTTATAGTAGATTTTAATCTGTGTTTGATTAGTCGGTTTTAGGATTTGTATATCCTTTCTGTTATGTATCTGTTCACACTGTGTTTTCTCTTATATCCATTTTCTGTGTTTCTGTACCAAGATAACCCTGTTACCTGTCCATGGTGACTCAGGGGAATTGAGAATTAGAACAAGTGATTTCTGTGCTCCATGGTGAACTCTGGGAGATTACGTTCTAGTATCAAGATATTCCTGTGTCTTCTGGTGGTTCTGGGGTATTGTGTTTATTTCTGTCTAGCAATAGATCTCTTTCACCTTTGTGTAGGGGACTCTGGGGGTATTGTTTATTCCCTTCCACCAAAGGTCTTCTGCGGGATTGAGCTAATTCCTGATTGTTCATGGAGTCTATTCTGACTCATCTGTTTCCTAGTCTTGTGTCCAGTGTGAACAGTGTCCTATAATTATATCCTGTTTGGTTGATCTGATCTTTGTCCTTTGTACTTGTACCTGTTTGTGAACAGTCTCTTATGTTCCTGATAAGTTTGCCTGTTTATATTCTGCCCTGTTCGTATTTATATCCTGTCTGGTATATCTGGTTGGCTAGTAGTTTTCCGTTTCTGGCCTGTGACCGACCTTGTATATGTGTTTTTACTCCACTGCACTTTAGCGCAGGAAGGGACCGGCACCCAGTTGTAGATCCATTGTTTAGGATGAATGGGCAAGTAGGCAGGGAGAGTGGTTTTAGGGTCAGTTTAGGTCTCACTCTCCCTGTCCCCCACAGTCGGCCATGACAGTTTAGCTATTACTTTTAGATTTGCAGATCTTACTGTGTGGCAATGCAATAATGTTTGTGTCCTAAGGCTGGGTTTATACAGAGCTGCAATGTTGTAGTACAAAAGAGCATAGAGAACACTAAGACTCCACAAGGATAATGTCCTGCAATGCAACTGTGCTGAGCAGCACTATTATTTTTTTTTACATTGTAGTACCTATTTAAAAGAATCTCTGCATGTCTGCCTCTATGGCTATTAGACCCTTGTTTAAACATTTCCTTTAGCAGGTTTTACACACAGCTATTTGTGGCAATTTTGTGACATATTTTATTTATTCTTCTTTTTTTTTGCTAAGGCCAGAAGTGGATTCAAAAAGAATGAAAAATATAAAGGAAAAACGTTTACTTTTCCTCTGCTGGATCTACTTCAGGCTGATAGAAGAATGAATATGATATAAAAAAATGAATAAGACGCTGCCACAAAAACATTGTTTGAGATATAAACAATATTTTTTTTAGCCAAAAGTAAAAGTGAATCAATCTGAAATGAGCCTTTAAAAAAAATATATATATTTTCTCCTCCTTTTGAATCCACTTCTGGTTTTAGGTCAAACATCTCAATTAAAAAACTGCCCCAAAAATGCTTGTGATTCCAGCTTAGGTTATTATCACATGCTATTTTGACAGTTTTTATTATGTAGTTTTTGCAACTTATTTCATTATTGTATTGTATCGGCAGAGAAAGTATATGACATACATTATACATATATTATATTCTTTTTTTTTTTCTTTCTATTCCTTCAGGTTTTTTGTTCCAAAATTGCATTAGCACTCCAAGGCCATGTTCATGTGGTGGAATTTTTTCAGATTGTTTGTATAAAAAACTTTTGTTGGACATTCTGCCAACATCAGGTGCTGATAGAATATGCCAGTGCTAGGACTGCACAGAGATGAGTCGTCTTCATAGACGGCAGTTCATTATGAAGCGGACTCCGCAGAAATAGGGGACACATCAATTATTTTTGTAGGAGCCAGATTTGGAATTTGTGTGACAGATATTCCTCCTGTGGAAATTACCAGTGACAACAATAACATTCTGCAGCAATGGAATATCCGGGCAGATTTTGTATGCCAGATTCCACTCGGAAATTCTGTGGTGTGAACATGGCATAACAGTACATAGGTTATACTAAATACAATGGAGAATCTTGTCATCAGAAACATTTCTAAATGTTTAATAAAAGTCATATAATTAAGTGGAATAGTGATATTTCCTTTATTGCACTACAATACAATGTAGAAATAAAAGTTCTGGGTATATAAATTGCTAGATTAAAGGGGTACTCCAGTGGGAAATATATTTTTTTTTTAGGTCTGTATAAGTCAACTGGTGCCAGAAAGTTAAACAGATTTGTAAATTACTTCTATTAAAAAATATTTACCCTTCCAGTACTTTTTAGCAGCTGTGTGCTACAGAGAAAATTCTGTTCTTTTTGAATTTCTTTTTTGTCTTGTCCACAGTGCTCTCTGCTGACACCTCTGTCTGTGTTAGGAACTGTCCAGAGCAGCATAGGTTTTCTATGGAGATTTTCTATTGCTCTGGACAGTTCCTGATATGGGCATCAGGTGTCAGCAGAGAGCAGTGTGGACAAGACAAAAAAGAAATTAAAAAAGAACAGAATTTCCTCTGTAGAATACAGCTGCTAAAAAGTACAGGAAGCGTAAAGATTTTTTAATAGAAACAATTACAAATCTAATTAACTTTCTGGCACCAGTTCATTTAAAAAAAATGCTTTCCACTGGAGTACCCCTTTAAGCTGAGCCAGCTAGAAAGAGAGGAGATTTCTGCTCATAAGTCAGCAGAATTGTGTATGCAACTTTGAGTTGTAGACAGCAAATGTAGATAAGTTCAAGTAAAATTGGTTCTCTAGCTGGTGAGCCTTTTTTAACTTTCAAATTTTTCTAAGAGTTTTTCAAGTTACAAAAAAATCAAACACAAAGCCTCAAACAAGGGCACGAGAGACAAAGAACATAACAGCAAGCCAATCAGGTAAAATTCAAATAAACCATTGCAGTCCAATGACTAAATATAGAATCAAAAAGTATGTTAGGCAGGGATAATTTAAAATAAGAAGAGGATGTTTACCCCTTAACGACAATGGAAGTAAATGTACGTCATGGTGCTGTGGTACTTAACGCACCATGATGTACATTTTCGTTCCGTGTTGACCGCGAGCACCATACTGGTGCTCGCATCATGCATTAAAAGGCACATACGAAAACACTCCAAGGCCATGTTCATGTGGTGGAATTTTTTGGGATTGTGTGTTCAAAAAAATGTTGTTGGACATTCTGCCAACTGCAGGTGCTGATAGAATGTGCCGGTGCTAGGACTGCACCGTCGTCTTCATAGATGACAATTCATTATGAAGCGGATTCGGCAGAAATAGGGGACACATCAATTCTTTTTGTAGGAGCCAGATCATGCACGGCATGTCCCACCTGCTGTCACCAGCCAGGGACCTGCTGGTAATGGCAGACATCAGCAATCGTGCCGATGTCCGCCATTAACCTCTCAGATGCTGTGATCAACATGGAGCGGCACTTAAAATGGATGGTACCTGTATGCCGTTCCCGACGCACCCCCCCTCCCCCGTGAATGGCGATCTGTGGCGATTCTGGGTCATACGGGTCTCCGGTGACCCGGTGAACCAGAAAATAAGGGGCGTCAGGGCTGTCCAAGACACCCCTGATCCCCCTGAAGGGATAGGAGTGAGGTGCCAGGGGTGCCACCCCTCCTATCCCTGCTATTGGTCGGTCAGAGGCGACCAACCAATAGCAGATTGGGGCCGGGGCGGTTAAAGTTCAGTACCCCCGCTTTGGCCACCTACAGTAGTCCGGGCAGAACGGGGGAACTGTCCTGTGACCGGTGGTCACTTACCGGCAGCTATCGGCTGTGGCGATTGGCGGCGATGAGGTGCGGCTCCCTGGTGCAGACAATGGAAGCCAGTGAGTTGTTGCCTAGCAACATCTGGAGGGCTGCAGTCTGAGACCACTACACAGTGGTCTCTAAACTGTAGCCCTCCAGATGTTGCAAAACTACAACTACCAGCATGCTCAGACAGCTTTTTGCTGTTTGGGCATGCTGGGATTTGTAGTTTTGCAATATTTGGAGGGCTACCATTTGGAAATAACTGTGCAGGTGCAGTGGAATCTAAACTGTGGCTCTCTAGATCTTGTAAAACTACAACTCCCAGCATGCCCACACAGCAGTTTGCTGTCTGTGCATGCTGGGATTTGTAGTTTTGCAACATCTGGAGGGCCACAGTTTGGAGATCACTGTGCGGTAGTTTCTAAACCGTGGCCCTCTAAATCTTGCAAAACTACAACTCCCAGCATGCATGAACAGCAAACGGCTGTCTCGTCATGCTGGGAGTTGTAGTTGCGTACCTCCAGCTGTTGCATAACTACATCTCTCAGCATGTCCTTCAGCGATCAGTACATGCTGGGAATTGCAGTTTTGCAACAGCTGGAGGCACACCGGTTGGAAAATACTGAGTTAGGTAACAGAACCTAACTGAAGGCTTTCCAACCAGTGTGCCTCCAGCTGTTGCAAAAGTACAACTTTCAGCATGTACGGTCTGTAAGTGCATGCTGGGAGTTGTAGTTTTGTAACAGCTGGAGGTTCCCCCCCCCCCCCATGTGAATATGCAGGGTACCTAACAGTGAGATTCCTGCTTCAAGTTTGAGCTGCGGCAGATTTTCCGCCGCAGCGCAAACTCCTAGCGGGAAACCCACAGTAAACCCCCGCCCGTGTAAATGTACCCTAACACCACTAACTACACTTACACATAATAGAGGGGAAAACACTACATATACACCCCCTTACACTGTCCCCCCCAATAAAAATGAAAAACGTATCGTACGGCAGTGTTTCCAAAACGGAGCCTCCAGCTCTTGCAAAACAACAACTCCCAGCATTTCCATACAGCCACTGACTGTCCAGGCATGCTGGGAGTTTAGCAACAGCTCGAAGCACCCTGTTTGGGAATCATTGGCGTAGAATACCCCCTATGTCCACCCCTATGCAATCCCTAATTTAGTCCTCAAATGTGCATGGCGCTCTTTCACGTTGGAGCCCTGTTGTATTTCAGGGAAACAGTTTAGGACCACATATGGGGTATTTCCGTACTTGGAAGAAATTGTGTTACAAATATTGGGGGGGATTTTTCTCCTTTTACCCCTTATGAAAAAGAAAAGTTGGGGTCTACACCAGCCTGTTAGTCTAAAATAATTTAAAAAAAATTACACTAACATGCCGGTGTTGCCCATACTTTTTATTTTCACAAGAGGTAAAAGGAAAAAAAAATAATAATAAATTGTAATTTCTCCTGAATAAGGAAATACCCGATATGTGGGAGTTAAATGCTCTGTGAATGCACAACAAGGCTTTGTTTGGCAAATTTTTGTTAAAGTTAGATGGGAAAATGAAAAAAAAAAAACTAAAATGCTATTTTTACCCAAAATGTTTTATTTTCACAAGGGAAAATAGGAAGAAAAGCCCCCCAAAACGTCTAACCCCATTTCTTCTGAGTAAGAACATACCCCATATGTAGATGTAAAGTGCCCTGTGGGTGAACTACAATGCTCAGAAGAGGAGTGCCATTGGGCTTTTGGAAAGAAAATGTGTCCAGAATTGAAGGTCACGTGTGTTTACAAAGCCTCCAGAGTGCCAGAACAATGGACCCCCCCCCACCACATGTGCCCCTATTTTGGAAACTACACCCCTCATGTAATGTTATAAGCGGTACAGTGAGCATTTACGCTCCACAGGTGTCTGACAGATTTTTGGAACAGTGGTCTGTGAAAATGAAAAATTAAATTTTTCATTTGCACAGCCAGTTGTTCCAAAGATCTGTCAAATGCCAGTGGGGCGTAAATGCTCACTGCACCCCTTATTAAATTCTGTGAGGGGTGTAGTTTCCCAAATGGGGTCCCATGTGGGGGGTCCACTCTTCTGGCACCATGGGGGGCTTTGTAAACTCACAAGGCCCCCGACTTCTATTCCAACCAAATTCTCTCTCCAAAAGCTCAATGGTGCTCCTTCTCTTCAGAGCATTGTAGTGCGTCAGCAGACCACTTGACGTCCACACATTGGGTATTTTCATACTCAGGAGAAATGGAGTTACACATTTTGGGGAGCATTTTCTCCTATTACCCTTCTAAAAATGTAAAATTTGAGGCTCACTCTATTAAACATACATATCATGAAAACATGCTAAAAGGAATTTAGGCCCAGTGGATATTACTGGAAAAAGTACAGGAGGCATATAGCCAAAACTTTGGTACAAGATGAAACAGAAAAGTATGCATGTGTAAAGCAGTAAAGCACATCAAACAAATTGACTGGAACACATATAATAAAGGCAAGTGCCAGCATAAGTAAAGTCAATCAAAGTGTTTGAAAACAGAGCTGCAGAGAAAACATGTACCAGGAAACCAATGCAGAGTCATTTACCACCAGCACTTACCCCAATGTACGTTTTACGCAATTGCACTTTGTCATGGGGTGTGGCTAACTTTGATTCAATGCACCGTATAAATAAAACCAGCCAGCCAATCACTGAACATGGCTAACTGATTGAAGACCATTTAGACCAATGGGGATACTAAGGATGAGACCTAACGCACCTGATAAGATGTATGTGACCCCATAGAACATCGTCCTTTCTGTGCACCGGCGGGAGAATACCGCTGGAGCGGAAGTAACCAGGGTCAGATGATCACTGCCGACCATGTGACCGGGAGCCATCTGCACAATAGATAGGTACGGTCACATGATCGGGATGTGGTTACGTGACCATAGAATCCTCCATGTCATAGCTTCAAATGAAAAGGAGGGAAGGACCGCAACAAGACTAGACAGTCACATGATCGTTACCCAGTCATGTGACCTCGGGAAGGCATCAGTACTGTGTCAAATATCACAGTCAGTAGGGATAACCGCGCACGCACAAGGGTGTATGGAATAAAGACATACAAAGACAATACAAGTGGCACATATTGTGAAAGTGAACAAGACAAACCACCACAAAGTGATAAGTGAACACACGTGAGGTGCATCTGAATAAAAAATCTAAAATATCAAACTGATAACGACATTACTCAAGAAGACAAAATCTGAAGCTAATAATAACTATTAATCCCATAATAGGGTACCATAAGAAGATCTGTATAATAATATACAAAAAGTATTAAATATATATAGTATTACTGGAGCAATATATAATCAGAGCTGGTGTGAATATATGTATAATACAAGCGGGAAATATGAAAAAACCTATGGGCACATAATGGAAAGTGTAACTTATAATACAACACATATGGGGTATAATAAAAATATCTGTGATGTGAATGTGTAGAATCATATGGAGAGTAATGACAAATGTGTGAAAGATCAGAAAAGTATGTATATAAGAGTGAATGATAGTGAACCAAAATTGGTGGTGGATGTGAGTGACTGAAGTGTGTCTTGAAAAATGTGTTAAAGTGCATAATAGGGTGTTTAAACTCCAATATGTATATCTATAGAATACATATAACAGGATTTACATGAGTGATGCAGAGAAACAATATTGTCAGAATGGAAGACAAAGAGTGTATTCGGTACATAATATGTGAAAAAATATCTAGTGCACATATACCGGTATTTCAACATAAAATACAATGAGTATACATGTATAAAATGACTATATATATATATATATATATATATATATATATATATATATATATATAAAATTTCTTTGATATTTTATTATATCTCAATTACAATAATTATCAATTAATCATAAAATTACCACGATCAATATCTTCACATATTATAGAAAAGTAGAACCCCCCCCCTTACAATTCTCAAATATGGGTCCAGTGCCCTGTCTCACCCGCCTCACCCGCATTTATTCATGCTCCTTATATCGATAATCCCTCTTCTCCTCCCCCATCTTCTTCCTTTACCCCTAAAAAAATAAGGGAGGCGAGAGAAAAAAAGAGAGGGAAATTTCTCCCCCTATTTTCTCTCTCTCTATCTTCCTCCCAATCTCTCTCATTTTCCAATTTTCAATTTGGGCCCTGCCACGCAATTCACCATCACCTCCTTCCATTTTCATGACTATCTTCTCCTATTCCCAGCTGCTTATTATTATGTTCCAAGATGTATACCATTGATTGTATTTTGTTTAGTTTAGCTTACTCCTCTTGCCAGAAAGAGATGTTGCCCTTCCGCACCATCATCCTTCCTGACTCTCTCATGATCTACTGATGAAATGTTTATTACACACCTTCCAGGATCGACAAGCTCAAGGAGAAACTACTGCTTATTCAACTGCTTATGCAAACTGAACTGTTATGCAGCTTTCTCCATTTTCTAAAGGAGACAAGTCTTCATTCATTCATCCAGTCATTAATATAGTGGAAAGGCCCACAGTCCCACATCATTCATTCCAATGAGGGGAGAGAGGAGAGAGAGAAAAATAAATAAATAAATAAATAAATAAAAGGGGAAAAAAAGAAAAAAAGTTATTGCTTTCCCTTTTTTTCCTAAAATTAATTAAATAATTAATAATTTAAGAATACTTTTACTTTTCCTCTCCTTCTCCTCTCCTCCCCTCTCTCCTCCCATTCAAAGTTCCCATCTTACAATTTCTACATTCCACTTTATTTTATCATCAGGGTCTTCTTTGGTCAGACAGAGCACCTCCCGTTTCAAAACAGTAATCACCTACTAACCCCTCCCTCTACCCATCCCAAAACACGCCCCACAAAATAGCAGAAGTGGAGAAAAAAAAACTTATCTAAGATTTTCTACTAGACATAATCTCTCTCTCCGTCATACATTTAATCCAATTATCCCAGATTGCATGGAATTTTGGCAAACATCCAGCCTTAACTGCCCATCCAAACTCAAAATGTATCATTTTACGTACTGCAGCATTAAATTCATCAATATTTGGGAATTCCTTAGACATCCATTTTCTCACCACTAAGAGTCTAGATACAAATTGCACTTTCCCTCTTAAAACTTTATCCATCCTTCTTCCTTCCATTCTTCCTCCACCTAATAACCAAGTTATTAATTTATCTCCCTCCTCTAACTCTAGCCTTTTCTCTGTCATCCTTATCATCTTTAACCAAAATTCCTTAAAGGGGTTGTGTGCTGCCCTGACTTTCGGAGCTCCGCTCACAAAGTCCGGAATTTCATTACTCCGAACGCTGTGTGCGAGCTTTTGTGTTCGCAGCCGCCAGGCATGACGTCACGCCCGGCCCCTCGCGACATCTTGCCCGCCCCCTCTTGACGTCTCGCCCGCCCCCTCAACGAAAGTCTATGGGAAGGGGGCGTGACCGCTGTCACGCCCCCTTCCCATAGACTTTGGTAGAGGGGGCGGGCGTGACGTCACGAGGGGGTGGGCGAGACGTCGCAAGGGGCCGGGCGTGACGTCACGCCCGACGGCTGCGGACACAGAAGCCCGCACACAGCATTCGGAGTAATGAACTTCCGGACGCTGTGAGCGGAGATCCGAAAATTAGGGCAGCGCACAATCCCTTTAAGCATTGGACCATCAAAATACATATGGAAGAACCCCATTCCTTCGCCATCACATTTTGAGCACTTATATAGTTTTGATTTATCTATTTTTTGCCAAAAATTGCAGTGTATAATATAGCCTATGGGTGATAAAGAATTGTGTAATCCTATGTGATCCATTTTTAATAATAACCACATTTCCCTCCTATCCTTTTCTATTACTTGCCCTATATCCTTTCCCCATTCCTTTGTGTTTAAGTGTCTTAGCCCTTAGTTTTTAGCATCCAACATTATTTTGTACATTTTAGAGATAATTTTTTTTATTTGTGCCTTCCCTCAAAACCCTCATTATCGAACACTCATGAATTATGAATTCCTCTTTCTTATCAATTTTTTTCACTTCTTCCCTTAATTGTGCATGTCTAAATAACGACTTGTAATGTCGTGAACAAAAAAATTTCGGTTCGCGAACGACGAACGTGAACTTCTGCAAATGTTCGCGAACTGGGCGAACTGCCATTGACTTCAATGGGCAGGCGAATTTTAAAACCCACAGGGACTCTTTCTGGCCACAATAGTGATTTAAAAGTGGTTTCAAGGGGACTAATACCTGGACTGTGGTGTGCTGGAGGGGGATCCATGGCAAAACTCCCATGGAAAATTACATAGTTGATGCAGAGTCTGGTTTTAATCCATAAAGGGCATACATCACATATTATTCCTAAATTCTTTGGAATGACATGCTTTAGCCCCCTTTAGGCAGCACATAGAGCCCCCCTTTAGGCATCACATAGTTAGATCCCCCCTTTAGGCAGCACATATATTCCCCCATATTAGGCAGCACATAGTTAGAGCCCCCCATTAGGCAGCACATAGGTAGAAGCTCCCTTTAGGCAGCACATAGAGCCCCCTTTAGGCAGCACATAGTTAGATCCCCCTTTAGGCAGCACATAGTTAGATCCCCCCTTTAGGCAGCACATAGATTCCCCCATGATAGGTAGCACATAATTAGAGCCCCCTTTAGTCAGCACATAGAGCCCCCCTATAGGCAGCACATAGATTCCCCCATACTAGGCAGCACATAGTTAGAGCCTCCCTTTAGGCAGCACATAGAGCCCCCTTTAGGCAGCACATATTTAAATCCCCCTTTAGGCAGCACATAGATTCCCCCATATTAGGCTGCACATAGTTAGAGCCCCCCTTTAGGTAGCACTGGTTTTATTTCACAGCCAAAAAAGGTATTATTTTTTTTTATTTCAACAACTGTCACACCAAATGTGATTTGCACTAGTGTAACAATGAGCAAAAAAGGTTGCCAGCGGAGTACCCCTTTTAACCAGTGGTTCCCTCCCAACTAGGGTGCCTCCAGCTGTTGCAAGACACACGGACTGAACTTATAGCCCTTTTATTACTGTAGTTAGTTGCTTGAAGGAAATTAAGTTTTACAATGGAGTACCCCTTTTAACCAGCGGTTCCCTCCCAACCAGGGTGCCTCCAGCTGTTGCAAGACACACGGACTGATATTTGAGCCCTAAAAAGGGCTTTTTTGGATGTGGTCCTTAAAGCAGATGTTAGACTAGTGCTTTAGGAGTAAAGTGGACCCTGAATACACCACCTAGCAGCAACCTAGCTATCGCTTTCCCTATTACAGCAGGAGCAGCTTCTCTGTCCCTCCACTTTCTAAGCCTGCAGCATGCCGAATGAAGGTAAAATGGCGTCCGTGCAGGAGGTAGGAGGGTCTGGAAGGGAGGGACTGCTGCTGATTGGCTGTAATATGTCTGCTGACTCTGACTCACAGGGTCAAAGTTTACCGCAATGATAAAGTATAGGGGGCAAATCGAACTTCACAAATGTTCGCTGGGCGATGCAAACGCGTACATGCTAAGTTCGCCGGGAACTGTTCATCGGCAAACAATTTGCGACATCTCTAATAACGACATCATATTATTTGGAATTTTATATTGTGCCCCCAGATCCTGGTCTGAGTTTCCCACCTTCAAAAAAATTGTGCAACATATTTTAAGTTATATTTGTCCCGAAACCACCACTCATGTACCTTCAATTCTTTACATTTCATATTATTAAATAATCTTGTGCAATCTAATAAACCTTCCACCTTCATAACTTTTCTTAATTTGTGCCCAAACTCTACCCACCATCTCTGCTATAGGCTCCTTGCCACTCAACTTTGATTCTAGAAATTCTCCCATATCCTTACACACATCCTTTTTCCCCTTTACCATATTCACAAAGGAATCAGTTTCCTTCCATTTCTTTACATACCTCAACTGCGCTGCTATATAGTGCAATCTAAAATCTGGAATAGTTAGTCCTCCTTTCTTCAGTTCCTCACATAAATAACCTAATTTCATTCTTGTTTTTTTTCCTTTCCATACCAGTTCTCTTTCATTGGCTTCAATTTCTTTAAAAATTTGTTCTCCCAACCATACTGGACTATTAGACAAAACAAACAAAATCTGAGGCAGGGCTATCATCTTTAATAAACTGATCCTGTCTGCCATACTAAGTGGCAAACCTATCCAAATATTGATTTTAGTTTTTCTCTTTCTCAAAATAAGCCAGAAATTTAGATCTGGATAAAAATGACATAAAATATTATTTAATTAATAACTATAAGATCAATAAAACACTTATACCGAACAATCCCAGATAAGGAATGGCATCTATACAATTGGTGCAATGCAATGTCATAAATATATAAAGTGCGTAGGTATTGGCTCTGCATTGATTAGCATAATAGCAGATGACAAAAACAAAGGTGAAACTGCCAGATCAGTGGAATGATGTCCTGGGTAGATGAAGGCTGGAAAAAAAGAAGACAAGACAAATATTAAAATCCCATAAAACTGTTAAAATCAGATACAGTATAGACACAAGGATGGACCAAGAGTTGAATGTTCAAGTCATAAAATACACAGTAAAGGATCCTCTTTAAAAATGGAGCATAGCTAATATGGTCATTTAGACCAAATGGTTGCATAGTTTTAAGTTTCACAATCCATTTGACCTCCCGTTGAGCCAATAAAGTTTTCTAATCCCCACCACGTGGGCTAATGGAAATTCTGTCTGTACCACGAAATTTAAGTCCAGATGCATCATAATTGTGATATGTTTTGAAATGTCGTGAGATGGTGGTAAAGCTATATGTGTCATCCTGGCTTGCTGTGGCTTGAATGCCTAAAACATGTTCCCGTATTCTGCATTTAAATTCACGGGTTCTGCGACCAACATAGATGAGTCTACATGGACACTTGGCATGGTAGATAATACCTGTGGTAGCGCATGTTATACTGTGGGTAATTTTATACCGTCTAGTACCGCTAGAATCCAGGAAATGAGTGTCATTAGATACATTTTAACAGGCAATGCATTTGCCTCAAGAACGGCAACCCCATCTGGTGCCTTTACCTCCAAATATATTAACTGTTTGAGTACCTGTGTAGTGACTGTGGACAAGTGTGCCCCGAAGATTGATGGATGGTGATTGATGGATTTTTTTTAAGGTACACCTTCAAACAAGGATCTACGGTTAAAAGATCCCAATATTTCATTAATATATCCCTTACTTTCTTGGCTTATGAATGAAATTACATGATAAATGGTACCTGATCATCTTTGTTGCGCCTTGATCAGGATTGTAGGAGGGAACTCCGGTTAGTGGATTTGGCTCTGTGGTATGCTTTCTGGATAGCATGGTCATTGTAACCCTTTTCTCTGAATCTTTTACTGAGTTTCTGAGCTTGTTTTTCAAATAGTTCATCTGTTGAGCAAATGAGACAAATGTGTACATGAATACTCTGTATTAACTTGCTCGGATGTGATGAACTAGCATGTAGAAGTGAATTGGTCGAGGTAACTTTCCTGTATAAATCAGACTGGATAAACCCGTTAGAGTCTACCTTAAATGAGATGTCCAGAAATTCCATGTTTGATCCGC
The DNA here is from genome assembly GCF_029499605.1 of Hyla sarda. NCBI lineage: Eukaryota > Metazoa > Chordata > Amphibia > Anura > Hylidae > Hyla > Hyla sarda. Next base: position 195,367,044 of record NC_079193.1, on the reverse strand, counting down.
CATGTTTGAAGGTAAGTTTAATGTTGAGGTTGTTGCAATTTAAGTCATTGATGAATGCGCACAATTCTTCTTCTGTTCCTTTCCATATAAAGATAATATTGTCTATAATCCTAGCCCAGAATTGGACCCTATCAATAATAGGGTGAGTATCAGTAAGGAAGATTCTGTTTTCCCAGGCACCTAAGAATAGGTTGGCATATGAGGGCACACGGGCCGCCCCCATAGCCGTGCCTTGCAATTGCAAATAGAAAGTCTTCCTAGACATAAAAAAAATTGGGAGTTAATGCTAACGGTAGCAAATAAACTATAAACGTATCCACATCCACATCCAAGTCGGACATCTTCAAAAAAAAAATGTTAATTGCATTGATACCGTCTGTGTGTCAAATAGAAGTATGCAATGATTCTACATCACAAGTGACTATTGTCATGTCTTCATCCAAATGAATGTCCTCCATCCTTGTTTCTCCCATATCTTGTATGACTCCTCCATCTCCTTTTGAAATGTTTCTGTGTCCTACTGGGTCAAGAGATTATATAGTTGTTTCGTAGCTGTGTCAGTTTCTCCAGTAATTGTCTCTAAAGTTCTGGTGTTTAATTCAATAATTAATTGTAAAAACGTGGTAGAGCATTTGTTGCATAACTCTTCCCATTGCTTGCTAAATTGTTAATTGTCACAACCGTCACAGCCGAGGGAAATATTTAGATCCAAAGACCGTGTGGAATAAAATTTCTGGTCAAGTACTGCTCCAATAAGGATCTGTTCCACCACACCTTGACTCTTCTGTGTGGTAACTTTTTAGCACCATTTTGTAGGAATGTATATTCATTTGGTCCGATCCTGCCAGTCATGTGCGACTTATGCAAAAAAGAATGTTGACCTGGGACCGCCAGGTTGCTTCTCTTGTTGTAAAATCCATATCTAGGATATAGGTACCTCTGTAAAAAACAGGAAAATATACTGTCACCAAATAAACCAATAAAGAATAATGTGTTGCTGGAAAACCATAGACATACACCACCGATAGAGCAAACTTATAAACAGCAACAAAGTTGTATAGCAAAAATGTAAATCTTTATTAGACATACATATCATAAAAACATGCTAAAAAACTTACTACACAGAAGAGTTAAGGTGTGGTGGAACCGATCCTCATTGGAGCTGTATTTGACCAGAAATTTTATTCCACATTTTCTGCCATGTTTTTACAATCAATTATTGACTTAAACAACAGAACTTTAGAGAAGATTGCTGGAGAAATTGACACAACTATGAAACAACTATATGATCTCTTGACCCATTTGGACATAGAAACATATCAAAAGGAGATGGAGGAGTCATACAAGATATTGGAGAAACAAATACAATCCCCAAAAAACAGGAATTTTCAGAGGCATACCCAGGACTTACAGAATTACAAAGTCTATAAGCGGAAATTTGGTGGATCAGGATTTTGGTCGAGACCCCAATACATATCCTCTCTGACATCTGTCGATACTGAATCTGATGCATCATCTGTATCCACAAGAGGATCCAGGAATCAAGTCCACAAGAGAAAGAAAGACCAAACAGATGTCAGAGGCCCTCCGGGTAGAATGCACAGAGATCGGGCTAACTTTACGGACTCCCAGCGGTCCAATCTCAATGTAATTAACCTTTCAGATAAAGTCCTTACGCATGAAGTCCTAAATTTTGACTTGACCTTCTCTCCCTCATGCAGCATTAACCACTTCAACATCATCAAGGATCTACATCTCTTTGCCAGAAAGCTGGTTTTAAAGAAAATGTTTCACAGCCAATCATCAGCATTAGAGATGAGCAAATTTCAGAAAAATTCGATTTGACCGATTCGCCTGATTTTCAGAAAAAAATTGGTTTGGTCCAAATTTTATTGCGTTGAATCGCTATTAAAAACTGCTATTTCTGGCCTACAGAGAGGCTCAATAGGGGTGTAGAACACTTTGCCTTGTTCTAACACGCATCAGGAGTGTCCTGTGTTAGTGAAATAATACTGTAATTCAGTATGACATGCAGATTACAGGCATCGCTATTAGAATCACTGCCGCAGAGCGCCTGGATGTGGCAAATTTTTATGTAAGATTTATTTAATTTATTTAGAATTTATTTAAATTTTTTTATTACCGATTCCGGTGAGCATCAAGCTGGCGGTCCTCCTCCAGGCGAAATACCACCTGTTTCAGCCCCCTCAACAGCCTGGAGCTGGAGGAAGCATGAGGAGACCGTACAGGGGCTGAATGGCACAGCATGGAGTTGGCGGCCGCATGAGGAGAACATGAAATAGCTGAATGACACAGCATGGAGGTGGCGGCAGCATGAGGAGACCATATAGTGGTTGAACGGCACAGAATGGAGTTGGTGGCAGTATGAGGGGAACATATAGTGGCTGAATGGCACAGCCTGGAGTTTGTGGCAGCAACGGGAGAACATGTAGTGGCTTATTGCAGCAGCAAGACGAGACCATATAGTGGCTGAATGACACAGCTTTGAGGTGGCGGAAGCATGATGAGACGATATGGTGGCTGAATTGCACAGCCTGGAGTTGGCGACAGCATGAGTAGAGCATATAGTGGAAGAATGAGACAGCCTGGTGGGGGAAGCAGCAGCATCAGGAGTCCTGAAAGTGACCCGGTGGTGCAGTGGTTGGCAATACCAGTACCCGGTGATGAAGGTGGATGAAAAAAGGTCTGCTGTGGAGTAATGTTTGTAACTGGGGAGCAGCGCCTTAAATCTGTTTGGCACTATCCATATTTGTGAAGTGTTGGTGTGGCACCATGGTCAATCTACTCTGATGTATCAGGCATTGGTGGGTCGAAATCCTGGCTGATCCATGCCTGATTTATCTTCACAAAAGATCAGTCTCTACACATTTTTTGTTGACAGACGAGTTCTCCTTGGCGCACTAAACACCTTGCCGCACTAAACACCCACTCTGATGGCACACTACTGACTGGGCAGGACAGCTTTTCCAGGGCAAACTCTGCTAGTTGTGGCCACAAATCAAGTTTGGCTGCCCAGAAGTCCAGCAGATCTTCAAGGTGTGTCGCCATCTGCTGGTTCATGTCCTTCTCCAGGTCTACCTGCTGCTGATACGTTGCTTCACTATTGGGTGAAGAAAGGTACTTATCAGTGACTGTAGACTCAGGCTGATGCTGATGGAGCTGGTACTGCTGCTGCCACCCCACTTCACTGTGCCCCCCCCCCCTCCTACTCCTCCAGTTCAGCCCGCCCAGGGCTCATGTGGCCGTGAGATGTTGGCACCACGTCTCCAGTGCCCTGACGAGCCATCTTTTAAAACACATGTTGTAGGAAATGAAGCAGTGGAATGACGTTCTTCATCCCGTAATCCTGGCAAGGGACTAATAATGCGGCTTCCTCAAAGGGCCTGAGCAAATGGCAGGTGTTACGTATGAGCTGCCACTGGTTGACAATGAAGTTACACAGGGGAGTATCCCTATCCGCTTCGATCATCAAGACATCGGTGATGGCTTTTCTCTGTTCGTATAGTCGGTCCAACATATGGAGGGTGGAATTCCAATGTGTGGCAGCGTCGCAAATCAGACTTTGTTGGGGGATACCGTTCTGACGCTGCGGCTCAAGGTGGGTGTGCTTTGCGGTGTATGAGTGGCTGTAGGGTATGCAATGTTTCCTTCCCATTGTTAGGATGTCTTGCAAATGGGGGGAAACACTTCAGGAACCTATTGACAACCAGATTGAACATGTGTGCAATGCAGGGCACATGGCTCAGCCTTCCTTGTCGCAGCGCAGACAAGATTTTTTCCGGTTGTCAGTCCCCATGGTTCCTATTTCCAGTTTTAGTGGAATAAGCCATGCTCTGATTTCTTTATGAATGACTTTTAGCAGTTCCCTCCCTGTGTGACTCCGTTCACCAAGGCAAACGATGTGAAGAACAGCGTGACACCGCAGTGCCCTGCACACATGGTATGCTGAAGGGGTGCTGAGACTTGTCTGTGCAGTGGAGGCTGAGGACATGGTGGAGGATGAGGAGGCGGAGTCGCACACTGTCACTGGACCAATGGCCTAGAGCGTGGAGGGGTAAGCGGCATGAACTGTCCAAGTTGCTGTTCTGGAATCACATTCACCCAGTGGGCCGTAAAGGACATGTATTGACGCTGACCATAGTTACAGCTCCACATGTCGACACAGGCATGCACTTTGGTACACACTGACATGCTCAAGGACTGGCCCACCTTCTCTTCCACAAAATTGTGCAGGGCTGGCACTGCCTTCTTTGCAAAGAAATGACTGATTGGGACTTTCCACCTCGGCTCGGCACAAGCCATCAGTTCTCTGATAGGAGCAAAGTTCACCACTTGAAAAGGGAGGGACTGCAGCACCAGCAACTTCGACAAGAGCACATTCAGCTTCTCCGCAATTGGATGAGTGGGCGAATATCGTTGTCTCTTGGACTTGGCATCGCCTATGGATTGCTGGCGGAATGACAGATTCATAGTAGGAGATGCAGGAGCATCTGAAGCGAAGGAGGGTATTACACACTGCTCTCTTCGGCTGAAGTGGTGGAACCTCGGCTGGCTGAAATGGAGCGGCATGCCACTGGGTGATGCAGCAAGCTGGACGACCACATTGGAGCCTCCTTGGCCACTTTATGGTGACGCTGCATATGTTGATGCAGGGGTGTGGCGCCAACATTGAGACCCTGGCCATGCTTCACCTTCTGCCAACACATCTTGCATGTGGCCAGGTTAAAATCCTCCGGATGCTTGATGAAAGACTGCCACACCGCCGAGTAGCTGATTTTCCCACCAACAGTCCACATTGATTGACTGCTACTGCCACCGACTCCCGGGAAGGTAGGCTTCCGAGAAGCACGTGGTCCCCCCGGCACGTTAAGCTCCAGACTTTCCACTTCTGCCACCATGCTAACTGCCAACCATGCTACTACCTTGCTGGATCAGCTGCTGCCTCACGGGCAACCTACAACCCTCTTCTTCTGATGATGATGGAGCCCCTTCTGCACCCGGCTCCCAAGTGCCATCGGCATCATCATCATCGAGTTGTGTCTGCATGTCACTTATGTCCTCCTCAGGTTCCTCAAGAGTGTCTGCTTCAGGAGCCTGAACGCTCGCAAAACCACCTCCCACACCACTCTTTTCATCACTACTTGCCCACCTAGCGGATGAAGCGGCAGATATCTCCTCCACCTCTTGGCTGGACAGTAGCTGCTTGTTATGATTCGTCTAGCTGGATGTTGATCCTCTGTGTCAGCGAGGGATTGGCGTGGACCGTGTCGGTGGACCGGTTCTAGGTTGCTACTGGTTTTCACCAGAGCCCGCCGCAAAGCGGGATGGTCTTGCTGCGGCGGTAGCAACCAGGTCGTATCCACTGGCAATGACTCAACCTCGCTGACTGCTGAGAAGGCGTGGGACAGAAGGACTAGGCAGAGGCAAGGTCAGAAGTAGCAGAAGGTCGGGGGCAGGCGGCAAGGTTCATAGTCAATAGCAATAGCAGAAGGTCTAGAACACAGGCTTTGAACAACACTAAACGCTTTCTCTGGCACAAGGCAACAAGATCCGGCCAGGAAGGAAAGGGGAAGTGAGGTTATATGGACAGGGAGCAGGTGGAAGCTAATTGGACTGATTGGGCCAGGCACCAATCACTGGTGCACTGGCCCTTTAAATCTCAGAGAGCTGGCGCGCGCGTGCCCTAGAGAGCGGAGCCGCGCGCGCCAGAACATGACAGCCGGGGACCGGGACGGGTAAGTGGCTTGGGATGCGATTCATGAGCGGGCGCGTCCCGCTATGCGAATCGCATCCGCATCGTGAATGTCAGTGCAGCGCTCCTGGTCAGCGGGTCTGACCAGGGCGCTGCAGAGAGGAGAACGCCGCGAGCACTCCGGGGAGGAGCAGGGACCCGGAGCGCTCGGCGTAACAGTACCCCCCCCTTAGGTCTCCCCCTCTTTTTGTCTCCTTGTCCCTTCAAATGAGACGAGAACATAGGGGACGCGTCTTGAGTCTCCTTCTGGAACAAAAACAAGTCCTGGGTAGCTACATCAGCAGCAGGTAGATCAGAAGGAATGGGAATGGGGAGGGGGGGCAGAGGGTGAAGCAAGTCACAGGGCAGAGTGTCACCAGGATGGGGGCTATGATGAGGCACGGCACAGTCCAGATAGGCCTTGGGGAGAACAGCCACAGGAGGAGACACTGAGGCCCGACAGACGGGACTGGGAGCAGACGTGAGGCATTTCTTACGGCAAGCAGGACCCCAATTCTTGATCTCCCCGGTGGTCCAGTCAAGGGTGGGAGAATGATGCTGGAGCCATGGCAGACCGAGGAGGAATTCAGAGGTGCAGTTGGGCAGGATGAAAAAAAAAATTTTCTCGTGATGCAGTCCAATGCTCATAAGCAAGGGCTCTGTGCGGTAATGCACAGTGCAGTCCAACTTCACTCCGTTGACCGAAGAAATGTAGAGCGGCTTGACGAGACGGGTCACCGGGATGCAGAACCTATTCACCAAAGAGGCCAGAATAAAATTTCCAGAAGAACCAGAGTCCAAGAAGGCCACGGCTGAGAAGGAGGAGTTGGCAGAAGGAGAAATCCGTGCAGGCATAGTGAGACGTGGAGAAGCAGACTTCGTACCAAGAGACGCCACACCCACGTGAGCTGGGTGCGTGCGTGCATTTCCCAGACGTGGAGGACGAATAGGGCAATCCACCAAGAAATGTTCGGTACTCGCGCAGTACAGACATAAATTTTTATCCCTACGGCGAGTCCTCTCTTCATGGGTCAGGCGGGACCGATCCACTTGCATAGCCTCCTCGGCGGGAGGCACAGGGGTAGATTGCAAAGGATACTATGAGAGAGGTGCCCAGAGATCAAGGTCTTTTTCCTGGCGGAGCTCCTGGTGTCTTTCAGAAAAACGCATGTCAATGCGGGTGGCCAAATGGATAAGTTCATGCAGGTTGCCAGGAATCTCTTGTGCGGCCAGCAC